>NC_137832.1:41872043-42007043 GCF_963921795.1 Nannobrachium achirus | reverse complement strand
CGGACCCGTAAGGGTCACTCTTAATTGAACTCTGAACAGTGTAAAAAGTTACCCATGACGGCCCATTTCTTCCTAGTCCTAAATGAACCCTTCTGGGTATCACTTTGTGCATAGCATGCGTGTGTGCATGCGTGCGTGCGTGCGTGCGTGCGTGCGTGCGTGCGTGCGTGCGTGCGTGCGTGCGTGTGTGCGTGCGTGCGTGTGTGCGTGTTGTACTTACACTACAGTATGTGAAAGTGTATTGCAGCAGGTGATGGCTAACCAAACCATGTCATGTCCTTCCCTCTGTCTGTCATATCTATGTCACTGTGATATGTTATCTTAAAGCACTCAGTGCAGAGAAACAACAAGGATTCCTAGCAAACAGGGCTGCTAAGCCTTCTGATATGAAGTCATGCCTCATTAAAACAACAAAATTGTGTGTGTGCGTGCGCGCGCACATGTGTGTGTGTGGGCACACCGGCATATGCCGCTGTGTTTGCACACGTGCATTTTTGTTTGGTTGTGTGTATTAGTCCGTATCTCTCTCCCTCTCTCTCTCTCCCCCTCTGACAGAGCAGAGTTTGCAACATCAGTGGAAAATACTTTTCAGCAAGCAGCCCTCGCTGTCCATCTGTTCTGTGTTACTCTATGTACTTCAATCTCTCAGATGGCAACATGCAGCGTTAATTTGGCTCTCGCTGCATACCACAACTAAAGCCCTGCACACATGGGCCCAGTCAGCCCTACCCCAAAACACAACCAAGCCAGCCCAGAGACACAAGAAGAATCCCACGGTGAGCGACAGAGAGACAGAACATGTAAATCTGAGAGGCACACCGTCCATCCGTCCGTCCGTCAGGCAGACAAATAGACTTGGGAGGTAGAGGCAAGAGGGCAGGTGGACAGACAGGTGGATGCTGTGTGTATCATGCATTAAGACGCCGCTTTTTATCAAGAAGCGAAATGCAAATTACTGTGCTACAACAACCACAATAGTAATGATGAAAATAAGATAAGAATACAAATATCCATCATCATAATAAGGGCAGTCAGAAAAAAAGGTATATATAAAATGATGTGCAATGAGGCATGTCCATGTAGCTGTGTAATTTCTAATACAGAAACACTTTTATACTACAGCAGCACAAGTACAGTAGTCACAATAGTACTAGTCACAACAACATGACAAATGTACTTATCTTACCTTACCGTATCTATATATTATATATTGTCTGATATATAATATCAAATCGCAATCGCAATATTGGTCAGAAAAATCACAATTCGATATTTTCCCAAAATCGTTCAGTCAATAACATCAGTTATTGCTGCAGTTATTGTTACAGGTGGATGCTGATGTACAGCATTGTCAGCATTCTAGAAGAGCACTTGTTTCGTTCAGTGTTTTGTTGGATTGGGTATTTGGTTTGCTGCAGGTGTGGGTCTACTGTAGCTGTGCAGATGACGTGCTTTATTCTGCTTTATTTTGCATGAGCTGAGCTCTAACCAGAGCGAGTTCAGCTCATCAATGCTACAATGGAAACGTCTTCGGATGCCTACGTCTGCTAAATGCTGGGCTGAAGATGTAGATATAGATAACAATTGATACACGCTGTTTGGTGTCCGTGTATGTATTTGTGGTCTCGGTCGTGTGCACTCGGTAGTCTCTAAGGTATGAGTCACTATCAACATAGATGGTAGATGATGCCTAAGACGTTTTGATAGTTTCATTTTTCATCACTACTATCTTCGTATCGCACCCACAATCTGTTTTCTCTTTCCAGGGATTGACTAATGAAACCTAGAAATGGTGCCACAAATAAACTAACTCAGTCGCATAATGGATAAAGATTTGTGCGTGTATATTAATTTGTTTCACATGGGTAGAACGTATGTGTGGGTATAAGGAATGTTTTTATACATTATAAAAGTAATTGTCGCACTGCTGAACAGCAACAAACTGTGTTTTCCTGTTGTAAAGAAAACAAGGAAAAAAAAATCACCATTAACCTTTGCTTCATCATATTAAAAAAAAATCTTATTGTGATCATCTGCAGTTTTGCACTCATTGTAAATTGTGCAGGTTAAAACTGTCTATTGAATACACTACAAATATACTGTAACGCAGTGGTTCTCAAACTGTGGGTCGGAACCCCCAGTGTGGTCCCCAAAGTCTTGTGGGGGGGACCCCAGATGATTAACTTGATGTGCAGCACTGTATTCTCACTCTACAGTAAACAAACCAAACGTTTAAGTGTATAGCAGAGGGTGTATAGTAGAGTTATGGTTTGCACATTTCTAAAGGGACAATTTAAGGACTTTTTAATACTCTAAAATGACAAATTAAACATTGGCCAAAATGTCAGACATTAGAGGCGTTGTGAACATGTAGATCTGCTATTTTCACAATAGAACCATGTTATACAAAAGGTAATGCCTCAACTCTTAGTGCTCCTCAGGGTGGGGGGGGTCCCCAGTTAAAATATGATTATTTTGGGGGTCGTGGCAACTGTACATTTGAATGTGATTTGTCCAAACAGCAGTGACATTGCGTAAATATGACATGTTGAACTGACAGTGCTGTGTTGAATGTGACATCCTCAATTTACTTTCAGTGTTTTCATCTATCATCAAATCAAATCTTTGGTATACATTTGGTTTACATTCTGTAGTTGAGTCATCTGTATCATTCGAGTCACTCATTTTATTTTCAAGTTTGTTATATTATATCAGTGTTTTTCAAATGGGGGCATGGTTATCCCTATGGGTATGCAGGGATACTGCAGGGGGTACAGGAGAAAATGGGAATATGTATTTCACTGTTATGGGTAATGACAAAACATTGAAAGTCTTTGTGTGAACCTTCTCATCTATGATTTGTTAAACCAAATGACATCAATAACCCTGATTAGTACAATTAGAAAGCTGTTAATGAATAGAAAGCTGTTAATGAATAGAAAGCAATGTTTATTGCATTATGCTGTTTTATTTTGAACATATTGGCAATGGAACTTGGCTTTTGATGTACCGGTACATTGTATAAGCAAAATGCTGTAGTCAGGGGAAGGGGATACTTGGCTTCAGAAATAAGTACCGTATAAGGGGGTACTGCAACCAAAAATGTTTTGAGAACCAGTGTATTAGATGTTATTCATGAATCTGATTTAGGAGAGAATGTGTCCCATTATTATATCAACATTTGGTATTCTTGTGAGAATACACACCATCACCCAGCACTACAAGGGGGTTGATTTTGTTCAGATTTCAGCAATCATTTGTCACGTTTGTTGCCCACTTGTGCTCAGCAATTCAAATCAGTGTTCATTCATCTATTTGTAACCCTGTGCAGTGTGCATGTGTACATTTTCCCCAGCTAAATTATTGCTACAGTATTTAGGAACCAAATGGACCCTTAAGGCCCATTCCCACTGGGCCAGATAACAGATAAAAAAATCTCTTTCTCCAGATATTTTTCCATTCAAAGTGGATGGTAGATACAGATAAAAAAAATCTAACACAGATATTTGCCACAGATACTTTTATCTGTGGCAAATATTTTTTTTATCTGTATCTACCATCCACTTTGAATGGAAAAATATCTGGAGAAAGAGATTTTTTTATCTGTTATCTGGCCCAGTGGGAATGGGCCTTTACAGGCCTGTAACTCTTGAGAGTCTACGAATGTTATTTTGAGAACCACTAGTCTAGCAGGCCAAGCCAACACCTACAGTACAGTAAGTGACTTTGACTGTCTTTCTCTCAAGTGAGGTTTCGGTGTCCCTGCAGCTCCGTCTGCTGAACGTGTCCCAAAACACCACGACGAGAAGGCCTACCACAGTTATTACCCAATCACCTAATCGTAATTATTTGAGATAATCACGATTATTTCGCATAATCATCATACTGTTGACATTTGTTCATACATTTTCAAATATTTTCCAAAAATAGCAGATCTACAAGCTCACAAGCTCTTGTGACCTAATATATGGTCTGTTTAAAAATGTTTTAAAAGTAAAACATTATTAACTAGAAAGATGCAAAATATGCAAGCACAGAATTCTCGAAGAAATCACTGGTCGATTTCACATATTGCCCAAGTGAGTGCCACCAGAGCAGCGCGGCAAAATAAAGATTTGTGGAAAGATGGATAGATGGATGGAAGAAGAAAGTCGGACAAGTACTGTGTGGTTGCCCTAACAGGGCGACCACACTAAGTATTTATTTTATATATGCAAGTTATTTGTCATATTTTCCCTGTGCAAAAGCCTAAAAGCCACACAGAAATGTAATTAGTATTCCAATGTTCAATGCCAATTGTTGATCGCTGTTAATCGTTTGACAATTAATCTCCTAGTAAAATGTCATGATTGTGACAGACAGCCCTGACGCCGAAAAGTGCAACTGCAGACCAAAGGAACCTCACATTAACATAAAGCACACGCCTGGGACTGGCACTTTTTGAGCGGTGGTCACAACGCTCCTATACGTGGCCGTGTGTGTGGGTCTCCGTCCGTCCGTCCGTGTCTGTCTGTATGTAGCCTAAACTTCGGCGCGTAACTAGTGCCGCACCATTTACGCCACTCGCGCAATATATACATCAAAATGTGCGGCTCGGCCGGGAATGGTGTGCTATTACCTTTCGTTCCGATCCGCCTTACCATGCCGACGTAATCGGCAAAAAACTACGCTTAATTGTCCCCATTGACTTATAATGGGACAATGCAAGAAATCACTTTCAAGTATTTTTCTCTCGTAAACCATAGGAGCTACAGTTTCAAACCTCGGAGAGGAGATTCATAATGATTTTAAGAATGAATCCAAAAATAATTACATCACTCGGCCTCATGGTGGCGCTATAACGGCCCACTTTGCGTTTTGCCCCGTAACTCTTGAACCGTAGATCGGAAAATTAAAATTCTTTTTTCCCTGGATTCCTTGGGTCAAGACGCATCTCCACGCCCATTTGCGCCAGGATAGATTTTCCGCCATCTTGAATTTTCTCCAAAACACACTTTTTGCTCCTTTTCCTACATATTTTCTTCAAATGTCACAAAAATCGGTACACATGATCTATGAGGTGGGTAAACCACCGCTCAGTTCACACGGGTGTGATTTTTATTTTATCTATTTCTCCAACAAATAACACTTCATCTCTTCTGGACTGACTGCTGCTGTCCAAATATTCCTTCATAGAAAGGTGGGGGGAGGTTTGCCTCGTCTGAATGCAGTGTAGAAAAGTTGCTTCTCTCTCACACCTTTAAATATATTTGAATGCTGGAGTGTTGCTGAGTCTTTTTTTTTTGTAAAAAGGTGTGTGTGTGTGTGTATGTATGTGTGTGTGTGTGTGTGTGTGTGTGTGTGTGTGTGTGTGTGTGTGTGTGTGTGTGTGTGTGTGTGTGTGTGTGTGTGTGTGTGTGTGTGTGTGTGTGTGTGTGTGTGTGTGTGTGTGTGTGCGCGCTGTGCGTGCGTGTTTGTGTGTGGTGTTGTGAGTGTAAGTATGACACAGAAAATCTAGAGAAACATCTAAAGGAAGTAAGGTGGTTAGAGTCATGCGGACAGATGTTTGTGTCAGATCTCTCTCTCTCTCTCTCTCTCTCTCTCTCGTGGAATGTCACTGCAGAAATGGGTTGTAATGCTCCCTCTGTGTGTGTGTGTGTGTGTGTGTGTGTGTGTGTGTGTGTGTGTGTGTGTGTGTGTGTGTGTGTGTGTGTGTGTGTGTGTGTGTGTATTGTTCAGTGATTATGCATGCATACTGTACATGATGTGTTGTATACTGTACACTATGTTCTTGCATAAGGGAGTGCATGTACTGTAGCACGTGTTTACCTATTTTCCTGTCATCTTCCTCTGCGTGCGCCAACATCATATCTGTGTGTTGTGGCTTGCCCGTTTGCTTTCTGTGTGTGTGTGTGTGTGTGTGTGTGTGTGTGTGTGTGTGTGTGTGTGTGTGTGTGTGTGTGTGTGTGTGTGTGTGTGTGTGTGTGTGTGTGTGAGGAACCACACCGTCAGTGCACCTGACCTGGCTGAGTTGCCTGTGGAAAGCCCCTGAAGGAAAGCTGTGCCACATCCTTGAGCCTGATTTACACTGAACAGCCAATCTACAAGCTCACGATGTCTCGCATCGTGACATGTTGTGGGCTTATAGATTGGCTATTTTAACAGCGTGGCCCCGTTGTATGACGATGTGTAAAGCAAGCATTACCTCGACAGTTTCACCTCTGTCCCCTTGCTCACTGTATTGTATGTCACCTCTCATATAATCAACTGTGTCAGTGATCCACCTCTGTGCACGCACGCACGCACGCACGCACGCACGCACGCACGCACACAGTCACACACACACACACACACACACACACCATCTTTAGTAATTAACCAATTGGTGTAAAGCTTTGCATGCATACTCCCAGTAAGATATTTTCAAATCTCATGGTGGCACCTATAACTCTTGAACCGTGGATCGTACAAGCTAAAAATTGTTCTGCTGAATTCCTTTCATCATGACGCAACTACCTGTATCCACAACTTTCCAACATCCCATCGTGCATTGCGCAGAATGTGCAGACAGCTTCCGGCGCCGCAGCCGAGAGTGATCTACAAGCTCACAACGGTTGCATCTGCGACGCGACATGAGCTTGTATGTCTGCTGTTAACTGGAAGTGTCCCGCAAATAATGCTACAGTAAATTCTCACAGAAACAGGTGGATAGGTCTCACCCTTTCCCCCCCTATAGATTTGTCACCATTTTGTTTTCTTAGACTTTTGTCGAAAACTCTGACTGTGATCATGATTAACCTGTGTCAGTCAGATTCTTCATATTTCAATCCGGCAATTATTGGCCTCCAAAGTTTGCGGGAGGGTCCCGTTTTACAAAACATCCATCCAATCTATCCCAAATGTAACATCCATCCAATCTATCCCAAATGTAAAGCAGACATTGAGGGGCCTCTAAACAATGCTATACTATGTGGATATGAATACTATGTGGATGCTGAGTGAATACTAAGTGAATATTGAGTGAATACTATGTTGACTCAGAGGAGACTTCATTCACAGGAAGGATCACTGGAGTATACAGTGAATCATCTCCAGTTGATTTCATGCCCTCAATGCATCTCTTGACCACATCATTGGTCATCTATATTAGTTCCTTATTGAAAACACATTGGCCCATTAGTCAGTCTTAGTCAATCTCCAGTGCTTTTTTAAATCTCACATTCTTGGATCTTTGTGTGTGTGTGTGTGTGTGTGTGTGTGTGTGTGTGTGTGTGTGTGTGTGTGTGTGTGTGTGTGTGTGTGTGTGTGCGCGTGCGTGCGTGTGCGTGTGCGTGTGTGTGTGTGTTTGTGTTGTACACGCTAACACATCTTCCCTGCTTGCCTGTACTTTACTCTACTCAACTGTGCTTCCTTTTGAGTCAGACCTCATGTCCCCACTCCCCGCCAGGCCTTTAGTCCTGAGCCTGCTTCCCATTACAGGGCCAAACACATCTAACTTTTAGCTGTTGTCGGGCAGAATCCTCCTATCTCCACATTCTAAGTCTTTCATAAATTAACACCCTACTTGACCATAACTACAGCATCACACAAAAGCATCGAACCTAGCAGATCCACAAGCTTGAATACTGAAAAGTAACAGTTTTGGACATTTGAGGTTTCTACCTGACAAAGACGATTTATATTATTATTTATCTCTCAGTCCCCTTTTTTATTATTAATATTTTTTTCATCCTGTCACCAGTTTACAGTTGGCTGATTTGTCAGTGTGTTTCTTGCTATGCAAAGAAAAAATGCTGCGCTGCAGATATTGTGAGTTAATTCCAGCTCTGGAACATCTAACTAGGCTTTGAAGCACGACAAACACTTGGTCGGAAGACTGTGTCGCTGTCGCTTACCAAATATAGCCGATCTACAAGCTGAGTGAGATGGTAGATTGCCTATTTTTTTGCGCACAACGCGGTCACATGACGCGGCATAAATTGGGCATAACTCGGACATAACTCGAAAAATGGAAAGCGTTATCACGGTTTGAACATCTTCCCTATAAATCCAGTTATGTATCATTTCTTGTAAACTGCTGCACCTTAGAGGCTTTTAGTGGGACAATGGCACTGGGCAGGGACAGACAGAGAGAGGAAGGGCAGGGCAAGAAGAAAGGATTGAACCCTCTGGCCAAGGCACCGTGGCAAAGGTTGCTCTATTATTTCATCCATGACAGATTACAGAAGGTTCTGCTTTTCATCTCTGTTTAACTGTGTTTATAACTAGGTGCTTGAGTGACAGTTATTAATGAGCTCTGGCACCGGAAATTGGTCAGAACTCTGACATGAATGTCCGAGGGCAAAGGCGCGTGTGGGTGAAAGGTTGTGTTGCACACAAAAGGCCTTGATCGCTATTTGTACTTGTCTTCACACGTACAGTATGCATGGTTTCTGGACACACATACACACGCCCATAACTGACCCGCAGTCATACATACACACCCATAACTGACACACATACTGTAGCCTTACATGTGCGGATGAGTTCACTGAATGCCTTTGCACTAAAATAAGACGCGTATAATGCATTTCTCCATTTCTCAGGAGGGTTATCTCATAGTTTCAGTGGTTTTTGTGATCATTTCAGTTGTACTTTCAGTATTGGTAATATATGCTCACACGTATATTCTCCAAACTGTGAAAAAAAAATATGTAGGCCTAAATATTGCTGTGTTTATATTTCTCTGAGTTTCTGAGTTGTTGGGCATGTAATACACAACATTCTGCTTTTATCTCCCAACCATAAATACGAAAAAATGTGTTTGTGTTCTTGTGCAATGTCCTGGGTTGACGGACCCTTTTTATTTTGTGACTTAAAAAGGTTTAAAGCATGCAATATTATAACCTTGAAGTGCACAATGAGTCATTGTTTGCCAAAGACCAACATAATTAGGCTGTATTCTGTGAAGATGGAGCTTAGGTATCAATAACATACAGATGTACTGCAGAATAACATTGGCGTTCGTTAGGGCTGTCACAATTATTGCATAATTGTCTAATCGCAATTATTTGACATAATATTTCCACTATCAATGTTCTTTTTAAAGTGTAAAGTTGTCAAATATGTCAGTAATTTCTTTGTATATTTAGGTTGTGTGTCATATCTGCCATGTGCAACTTCAAAGCCTTCAAGCCAAACAGAAATGTAATTGTCAACGACAAAAACACAATTAAATCGTTAAATCGCAATTATTTGAGTGACAATTAATCGTCATATAAAATGTCCTAATTGTGACAGCCCTAGCGTTCGTAAAGAAACCGAAAGAGGATATGCACAGTTGCACACAGAGTACTGTACATCTACAGTATGTGCCTGTCACCTTTCAGTATGGCTTTCTTACATTCTTTTACGGCAACCATGTGAAGTCATTACTGGGAATTTAGTTCTGTTTTCTGTAAATGCGCTGCTCTCTTTCTTAATAATTTTGGGCCCCACTATCAGTGTTTCAGAGAAGTTCTTCTGCAAGGAGGCCAGCCCAAGGAACTGGTGACACATTTAATCATTACAGCAGTCACACTAGGTCTCTGTATGTCTGCGACGGGTTTCTTAGAACACTCTCATCACTCTCAGTCTCTCGGTAATGCTGCTGGTTCTCAGTGTTAGTGTGTGCTTGCTTCCCACATCCTTGATCAATGTCGCATAGCAACAGAGCAGATTATGATGGTGATCAGTCCCAATTATCTATGAGGCGTTGCATTTACTTACATCTAGTCAGATATCAGGAGGGGCTGTCTGCACTAAACCTTTTTTTCTTCTGTGTGGAGACACGCTTAATTTCTTTCTTGCAAACCCAGACTGATTTCGCGGTATTCTGAGCAAGCTGATACAACTCAATTTACCGTAGTCTTGCAAGTCTTGAGAGATTAGCTGAAACCTAACATTTAGCCAACCTTACATTGCTGAATTGTCAAACAAATGCCTAGCCATGACTTAGTATCGATAGGTCTCTCAACCCATTTTAAAATGTCCCTGAACCACCTTGGGGTCCTGGCGTAGGGTACTCTTCACACAGTACAACTTGACCACTTCTCAATTTTCCCACTGTGCTCTACTTTTGCAAATCAGAGTTAATATAAATCACAGCATAAGACAACACACATGGCAATGTGGACACTAGCATTAAGAAATGCAGAGAAACACTTTCAGACCCGATAGCTTGTTGATCTTTGAGAGGGTTCTTTAGGCGACAAAAGGAGGATGTGCTGCAGTCCGGATGTATAATGGGGAGCAACGATGATAGATACCGGTAGATGTATATCACCTTTTAAGTTGTGTCACAACAGCCCATCAGCATCAGTATCAGTAGTACATAATCTCAAAGAAAATACATCTAGAAAGGGCACATTATCCCCACCAGACGAGGTTGGAGGTATCTGATAATGATAAAAATGGTGGAAAATCTAGTTAGGTGGAAAATGCATCATGCTCTGTCTACTAATGCATGGATGGCAGCATCCTGGAAGAAGGAGTGGGATTGGTCTGGGAGCCACACTTTGTCACCGCTGAATCTGGGAGAAGGAGAAGATGTGCCGCACCGGGAGTGGACCCTGCTGAAGCCACTTGTGTGCTGGGATTGACCGCTTCAGAACATCTATGAAGAAGTGGGGCCCGGCCAGCAGCGTACGGTGCGAGTGCGGGGAGGTTCAACAGACTGCCGACCACATAATCACCACCTGTCCCCAGTATACATTGTAGGCCACCATCGGAGGCTGGCCTCTTTGGTTTGGGACCTGAGACGAGGGTGTGACTGCAGAGCATTGAGCCGGACATCTGATGATGGTACACGAAAGAAGAAGAAGTCGTGCTCGAAATGATCCAGGGATCCACGCATACAGTACACACAGACGGTGTGAAAACATAATCTCCAGCCAGGCAAAGATATTGATGACTTATGATAATAACAGTAACAGTAACTGAGTTTGTTGACATAAAGTAAACAATGTAATCTTGCATTACGATGAGGACACCCACACACACCCAGCACTGATTGGATTTAAATATGAAGCACAATTGAAGGTGGAAAAAAGGAAATGTGTTTCTGAACTTCAGGCTGTGTTCAATGTACATTGAACACACGCTGCTGCCTCTCCCAGCAGCAGCACTTACTGCCGGTGCACACGTCTCAGAGTGTCTTTTTAAGGATGTTCCTGTGTGTGTGTGTGTGTGTGTGTGTGTGTGTGTGTGTGTGTGCGCGTGTGTGTGTGTTTGTGTGTGCGTGTGTGCATGCGGACACACAAACACACACACACCCACACACACACTCTGACTATGCAACGCACTACATATCACACATCACACTCACACCACACTCATGCACACACCCCGGATAGCGTTGGCCACGGTGACCCTCTGAGGGACAGTGGAATGTTGAGTGTCAGTCAGTTGCCATGGAGATGGCCTTGAGAAAGGGACCCTGGGAAGAACGTTGGGGACTCCAAACATCCTGTGTGTGTGTGTGTGTGTGTGTGTGTGTGTGTGTGTGTGTGTGTGTGTGTGTGTGTGTGTGTGTGTGTGTGTGTGTGTGTGTGTGTGAGAGAGAGAGAGAGCGTGCATGCGCACGTGCATTGTTGTGTTGAAAGACACTGTATATGTGGGTGGTTGAGACTCCATGGATGCATCCGTTGCTGTTTATTTCTGTTTGTTTGTGAACAACTTCCATAAAGTGTTTATGCCAGCTGGCGTGTGGAGACCTTTGTGAATTGTGCTGCAGCATATAAACTCGACTTTTGTCCATGTAGTGTTGCGGGCCAGATAACAATGATGACGTCCCTCCTCACCTTAAAGTGGAATTCAGCCTTTTTGGGGCTCACGAAACTTACAACACTTCTTTGTAAAAATGCTATTTTGATGTTGGTGTTCTCACTTGCACATACCTGTACATACTTACTGTTATGCATTGGACTGGGCGGGGGGGATTTACAGTACAATAGACCTACCGAAATGACGAAATCTATGTAAGCATAATAGAATAACATTTTGATGAAGGGTTGTACGTTTTGTGAGAGTTTGAGAGGCTCCAGACTTCATTAACAATCATGAATACCGGTGGGTTGATTATCTCAATAATGGAAGAATATCCAAAAATTGTTTCGAGGAATGAAATCCGTTCAAAGTAGGAGTAACATATGACATAATGTCAAAAGGGTACGCACCAACATTTCAGGTTTGCCAGT
Organism: Nannobrachium achirus; assembly: GCF_963921795.1. NCBI lineage: Eukaryota > Metazoa > Chordata > Actinopteri > Myctophiformes > Myctophidae > Nannobrachium > Nannobrachium achirus. The sequence goes on along the minus strand of NC_137832.1, from coordinate 41,994,849 downwards.
ATACTGTAGAGCACAGTAAACACTGACAGTATATAGCATATCAGTTTATCCAAGCCACTATATTGTGTGTGTGTGTGTGTGTGTGTGTGTGTGTGTGTGTGTGTGTGTGTGTGTGTGTGTGTGTGTGTGTGTGTGTGTGTGTGTGTGTGTGTGTGTGTGTGTGAAGCTGAAACTGAGTAGTGAAAGCTTGACTCAGACTGAAAGGCTAAATTGTGAAAAGCAAAATGATATTGCAGCCAGGTTCATTATATTATACTGTAGATTGAAGCAGATTAGTTTTACAGTGTTGTTCAGCATTTCGTCTCCCTCTAGATTAGAACAAGTCTACATTGTTGGTCAGAACATGAAGCGTTGTTGTTTTTAAGAACAAACAGGATATCTTATTTCCCCTACTGATTTTCTATTTGAGTTGTTTGGTTTATGGAGAATACGGACCACCAGGTCTAAACTTACAACGTAGTCTCGTGGGTTATGATACTCATCCTACTGTAGATGTACAATGTGATGGGACTGTAGGGCTGGGCAAAATATCACTATTATATTACTATTATATCTGTGATATGACATAGATATTATGTGTGATTTTCCATATCATAATAGTGTGATATGGGAAAAGTTATTTTTTTATTAGTTTGTATTTTCCCGGTTTTAATTAGGCCTACCTAAGTCCTATTTTATACTCTAGCGATGCAACCCATTGTGAGCTTGTAGCGCCAATCAATCCAAAATAAAGCCAGCTATGGGGTTTATTTTGCAATAATGACTGGCTCAATGTACATTATCCCTTACAAAGGTAAACAAATGAATGACATTAATGACTGTGGCACTGGCTGGCCTATCCTGTGTATCGTGTACACTGACTCTGTTGTCTCATGCTCTCTCTCTCTCTGTGTCTCTATCTCTGTCTGTGTGTCAGTATGTTTATGTGGGCCAAAAGTTGGTACGAGGCAGTGGCTGGTGGAGAGAAGTCAGATTAGCAGAGTTTTTTGTTTATTTTAACAGGAATGGGTTGAATGAATGCCTAGCTTAGTGTCCCGAAGCGGCCCTGCTTTTCAATGTCTAGTCAGACACAGACACGCATGCCTACTCATACACACACATACCACAGAAAACATTGGTATCAAGAAACGTTAATAATCAAACTGTTGCCTAACTCTTTAATCAAAACATTTACTGTACTAGGACCTTTAGTCATCCATTAGTGTGGTTGCCCCTGCAATATAAACTATATTTTGCGGCGCTACTCCTCCCACAGTTTTTGCGGCACACACTTGGGCCATATGTCAAATTGACCGGCTTCATCGGGAATCGTTTCCTTTCTTTTTGCTAAGAGATACGTTATATAATAATTATGTCTGACATCATAGACCACATGGGAAAGATATGGGCTTAATATTGATGACATCATGGATCTCCATATATGGGCATAAAAGGGACAAGGACAGAATGGTTAGCACCGCTCGAATAGGGACTGACAGAAACGGAGATATTTGCAAGTGTGACCCGCCCCAAAGTAACCACACTTGCAATTTCCAATTGCATCTTTCTAGTTTGATGCTCAAAGATGGGATAAATGGGCACAAAGAGAAAAAGCACCATTTTCTTTTGTGTGTGCAAATGTGTTTGTGCTTGCACGTGTGTGCTCGCACATGTGTACGGGTTGGCGTTTTAGTGAATATTTACAGAATGGAGTACAAGGCAGTTTCACAGACATATGGCCTGTCATGTTGTTGCTCAAGCAGTCAGACATCTGTTGCTTGTTTTCTTTTTTCTTTTTTCTCCCACAGACGCATACCACACATATGGTTCCTCCAAGACGCTTCTTAGTCAGAAACTCATTCAGTCGCTCATAAAGAATTCCTCTCAATGAGTCAGAAACCTCTCATATCCTCAACGATGAGCATGGCGTGCCCCGGTGGGGTAGTGTGCACATAGCCGCACTCACTGCCCCCCCCCCCCCCCCCCCCCTCTCTCTCTCTGCCTTATGTAAGACAGTCCTAAAATGATCTTAAAGGGTGGTCTGGCATGTTGAGCCACTTGACTATGACTCACGGTATACTTGACATTACTGCCAAGTTGTGCCAACTATTTCCCAAATCTTACCCTCGGTTGTTTGATTTTCAAGGAAGCCATTGGGTTCCTTTCATTTCAGTATGGCCCTTAAAGGGCAGATTGATTTGACACATCTACTGTTGCAGAAAATACTGTAGTTTTTCCGATGAATTGAGTTCACAAGACCCCAATGGAAACAAGACATAAGCCATAACAGCTCATCCGCACCAGGGGGCCAGTTGTGCAGATTTAAAATGAAGCAAACACAGAACTAAAAGTTCCTATGATTGGCCGCTAGTTGCACTGTTCTGGTACCAGAAGCAACATGTTCTCCATAGGATTCCATTCATTTCCCCCAAACTTTTACATTAGCTTTTCTTACCTTAATTAACATTGTCATAAATACTTTATGGTTCCTGTCGCTTCATTTTCGCAGCACAGAAACCAATGAGTTCATATTTTTTACAGTTTATGATCTGCACTGCTCGTGACGCAGTCGCTCACGGTACGTCATGCAGGGCGGTCTCATTGAAACAAACTCAGTTTAATTAGATGTCATCGTCATCGTTAATTGATGTGCCCTGAATCCTACGATCCCTAGTATATAACATTTCTCAAAGCGTGCTAAAAAAAACACATCTCGGAGCAACTCCAAAACGTGTGCGGATGTGGCAACATGTCGCGTTAACCCCCCCCCTGTCGTTTTTTTTAATTATTTTACAACTCTCCAAATGAGTCATGTTGCTCTCATCTCTCACTCACTGAGCTTCTCATTAATATTATTAGGCATTGTGGTGAAGGCAGAGGAACTATACAGTTATGGAGTGCAATGAGATGGGCAAAGTCAGGAAATGGATGGGGGGGTAATATATTCTTTTGATGCCTGTGTGCGTGCGTGTGTGCGTGTGTGTGTGTGTGTGTGTGTGTGTGTGTGTGTGTGTGTGTGCGTGTGCGTGTGCGTGTGCGTGTGCGTGTGCGTGTGCGTGTGCGTGTGCGTGCGCGCGCAGCGCGCGCGCGTGTGTGTGTGTGTGTGTGTGTGTGTGTGTGTGTGTGTGTGTGTGTTTGTTAGGGATGGGACAATATGAACATTTCATATCAAGATTATTGTGACGAAAGAAATCACGATTTACGATATTATCACAATATTCAAAATCCATTATCCTGGGGCGGAACATTTGCCAACAAATAGCCAATCTACAACGCGTCGCAACGTGACACGTTGTGAGCTTGTAGATCGGCTATTTTTTGGCAAAGACATTTGATAGACAGTGAAAAGTATGTATATTATAAATTTCCTTTATCAATTATACAGGGTTTAAGTGGTACCGGATATGCAGCTCAGCAAATAAAATGTGAATTGATCCCAGTGCATGACGAAGGACGATATCACGATAAATTAAATCTCCACCATACGATTATCGTGAGTGTTTCTTATCGCGATAAACGGTAATATCGCGTATCGTCCCATCCCTGATGTGTGTGTGTTGTGTGTGCGAGCGCGTGTGTGTGCGCGTGTGTGTCCGAGGCTTTTTGTAAGCGTGTGTGCCCAGGATTAACACAGACATTCCTGGGACTCACACACTGTCACATAGACTCATACTCATCCGGCACACAAAGCTCCCTGGAATCCACCTCCCTGCTCTTTTCTTCTGCTCTCCATCCCTCCCTCTCTCTCTCTCTCTCTCTCTCTCTCTCTCTCTCTCTCTCTCTCTCTCTTGTCTTCCACTGTCTCAGACGCTTCCTCTTGCTCCCTTTGCCCTCTTCCCGCTGTTCTGTCCCGCTCTGTTCTTCCTGCTGCTCCTCCTGCGTGCAACATGTCCCACAGGAGTGACTGTTGATCCTGTCCGTTGGTGCTACTAGACTATAGGGCTGCAACGGTTAATGGAACCAGCCCATTAGGCCTAGAAATATTGAATGCTTTAACCAGTGAAAAATAGCAGATATACAAGCTCACAGCGCGGCACCGAGTGCCGCGCTGCGAGCTTGTAGATCTGCTATTTTTGGAAAAGTCGTGAAAATGTGTGCAAATCTTTGACTATATGTATTTTCAAAGCGAACGTTTGTAACTCAAATTTTGCTTCTGGGTGGTCCCTGGAACTAAATATTTTGAGATGGGGGTCCGTGGCCAAATACATATCATTTTGGCGGTCCTTCACATGAAAAGGTTTGAGAACCACTGACATAGTAGTCTCTCAAGAACAGACTAACTGTGCTCCATTTAAGTGAAAAGGACCTTTTCTTTGACGATGGCTGGCCAGATTGCTGACATAGAAACATAGGTTTTTCAAAAAGTCTTCAAAAGGATTCAAAACACACTTATAGAATCGTGTCAAAATTCTAATTTTCACGATTTTTCAAAAACAGCAGATCTACAAACTCGCATTGCGGCACTCGGTGCCGCGCTGTGAGCTTGTGTATCTGCTATTTTTGTAATAGTTAAAGCATAAAATAATGATACACAATAATGTGTACCCGTTCTAAATGGGTTTTAAACCAGGGGTCTTCAACGTTTTCAGGCCAAGGACCCCTTAGTTGAGAGAGAGATGAAGCAGGGACCCCCACAACCTTTTCATAGATTCCATATAGTTTCATCGTTTGACAGCACAATCATCAGTGTATTCTGGATTCATGTGAATTTGTGTTTTCAGATAATTAACCACTTGAGCCGTCATTACCTAATAAACTTGACCTACACCAAACCTACACCACCTAACATAGCCGATCTACAAGCTCGAGCGCGAGGCGCTGTCAGCTTGTAGATCTGCTATTTTTGTTAATTGCGATCAAAGGTCGCAGTTTATCATGAGAAATATCGCAGCTTGTCTCCGTCTGTCTGTTTGTGTCGGTGCACATTTTTACAGTCTATTGGTTCCCTTGACACATCACTGTGACAAACCTTTTTTTAAACATTTTTTTTATCCATCATCTGTTGTGATTGTATTGGATTTGCGTGCATTAAATTTGACTGCATAATCAGGAAATACATTGCAAGCATAATAATGTTGGGGTTCCATGTGTGCCAAATAAGTTATCTGTTTCTTTCTTTCTCTCTTGTCCACTATGTCAGACACACACACACACACACACACACACACACACACACACAAACACACACACACATACGTACATGCACGCACGCACGCACGCATGAGCACACGTCAGCATGCACGCACGCACGCACACACAGACCGTAGTCATCACCTCTCAATAAAAGTTGCTGACTGTCATTCTACGTACATTGTGTTCTGCCGTCAACATGGCTTCATTCCTCATGAACTCTGACCCACCACCATACCAAGGCCCAGTGCACATGGCTGAGCAACCCACTGTGTGTGTGTGTGTGTGTGTGTGTGTGTGTGTGTGTGTGTGTGTGTGTGTGTGTGTGTGTGTGTGTGTGTGTGTGTGTGTGTGTGTGTGTGTGTGTGTGTGTGTGTGTTTGCACACTTGCATATTGAGTACCTGAAGGCTCTGTATTTTCCTTGACATAAATCTGCCATTATACCGTGGTCTTTTTGCTGTGTTCATATGCATCAGATGCAATGAAAATAGGAGAATGAGAGGCAAAGCGACAAAGGTCATGAGCCAGATTCCGATGCTGACTTGTAACATACATGGTATGAGCCAGCAGAATGACCTGCATGTCTCTCTTAACATTTTTCCCATACAGCATTGGTGGACGTTGCGGTTAGAACTTTTCCTATACAGCATTGGTGGACGTTGCACCGCGGGGCACTTCCAATCAAAGCTCCCTCTCTGCTTTCTAAAAGGGAAGTTTGATATGACCAGTATAGAACAATGGTTCCCAAACCTTTTCATCTTCAGACCCATAGAGAAATGTGCTGTCTCCCCAGGATCCAAACTTAACATAAAATAGTTTTTTGAGGGGTTAATTTATTTATTCTTTTTGTGGGAGAAAAAAAGAAGGAGCAGGATATTTATATTTACCCATAAAAACGGATCGGCGACACACTGATATAGAGCATATAGACACACATATATGGTACACACGCTTTTTATATTCAAGAGGCATATTTGAATAGTATGAATTTGTCTCTGCACGCAATAACATTGACACACATTCACACACAGACAAGCCACCCCCGAGCAGGAGGAAACATTCAGGGCAGAGCTCAGCAGAGAAGCTAACAAGGCCGCACGGACACACGTGGCGAGAGACACACACACACACCACACACACACACACTAGGGATGGGAAGATACGCGATATTATCGTTTATCGTGATAAAAACCACTCACGATAATCGTATTGTGGATATTTAATTTATGGTGATATCGTCCTCCGTCACGCACCTTTTATTTGCCGAGCTGCATATCCAGTACCACTTAAACCCTCTATAATTGGTAAAAAGGTACTTTCTGCCAAAAAATAGCCGATCTACAAGCTCACAACGCGTCATGTTGTGACGCGTTGTGAGCTTGTAGATCTGCTATTTTTTGGCAAATGTTCGGCCCCAGGATAATGGATTTTGATTATCGTGATAATATCGTAAATCGCGTTTTCTTTTGTCACAATAATCGTGATTTGACATTTTCATATTGTCCCATCCCTAACACACACACACACACACACACACACACACACACACACACACACACACACACACACACACACACACACACACACACACACACACACACACACACACACACACACACACACTGTCAGGCGGGTGTACAAAGACGCTTGTACACACAGATGCATACAGTTTAACTTCACACAGCCATGGGCACACATTCAGTTGCTTCTCAGGCTCGTGGTGGGCCATCTGGAGTCCCTCTCCTTTGAGCTTGGAGCTGTGGTCACTGGAGACATGGAGCGGGGGAGAAAAAAATAACCCACATCCACGTTTGTTCATGTAAATGGCTAAATTAGGTCCAGTGGCCTCCTGTGGTCTGTACATCCACATGGCCATGGTGAAGGAAGAAAGGGACAATTTTAGGGCTGTAACTATCGATTACTCCTTCAATTATTGAATTGTTTAGAGGTGCCGAAAATATATGTTATTGTTTTTAATTTTATGTGAACAAATTAAAGGAGCTATAGTCAACTTTTTCTTGAAAAACGGACGCTAAAATAAAGATAATGTCGAAAATATTTTATAAAAAAGATTAAGCTTCATTATGTGTTTCTATTGAAAAATTACCACAAAAAGCATAAAATAATGATAAAATAATCTTTTTGGCCATTGTCAGGCTGACTTTGTTTACATCCCTTCAAGAATAGAAGAGGGATGGGAACAAAGTCAGCCTGACAATGGCCAAAATGATTATTTTATCATTATTTTATGCTTTTTGTGGTAATTTTTGAGTAGAAACACATATATGAGGCTTAATCTTTTTTATAAAATATTTTCGACATTATTTTTATTTTAGCGTCCGTTTTTCAAGAAAATGTTGAGTATAGCTCCTTTAAATGAAATCTTTTTGAAGCACAATTTGTCAAAACCTGTCAGTGGCCTATATATTTACCCTATAATTTGTTGTCGTCATTTACTAAAATAGCCGATCCACAATCTCACAACGCATCGTGAACTTGTAGATCACTGTTAGCTGTTTTCACTTTGTCTATTTTAACCAAATGTTTGTTTATTTTGCCATATTGTATGTCTATTTTTGCCATGTGATTGTCTATTTTTCTCCTATAATGACTGTATACAGAATAGGGACGCCAAGCCACTGCGATGAGACAGTGGTTCTCAATCCTTTCAGGCCGCAACCCCCAAAATAATCCCAGTATAATCCATAATTTAACTGGGGACCCAGTATTTTCACAATTTCCTCCTCTAATATTTGACAATTTGGCCAATGTTTAATTTGTAATTTTAGAGGTATTAAATTGTCACTTAATAAATGTGTAGATACCCTTTACCACTTGAACTTTATGTTGGTTTGTTTACTGTTGAGTGAGAAAACAATGTTGCACATTAAGCTAATCATCTGGGGACCCCCCCAAAATAATTTGGGGACCCCCTGGGGGTCCCAACCCACATGTTGAGAACCACTGCGATAAGGTGCATGTGGTAAAAAAAAAAAAAACTAAACAAAAACAAAGCGCATGAGAAAAGCCCAGACATGTAAGGATGTGGTGTGGAGGGTGTAGACAGAATGGGGGTGGTATAGGTACTGTAGTGGAGCACACCTGTTGGACACAAAGACACTTTAATGACACAGGATAGGATCTGCTCTCTCACCCGCTCTCTTTCATTCTTCCTTTTCTTTTTTATCTCTTTATATTTCTTCCTTTCTTTTCTTCCCTTCCGGACATGAATGGTTGAGTCATGTCCATCCCCCATGTTATGTCTGTTAGTTACAGTAGTTGTTGTGTTCTGCGTGTGCTTCTGTCTGAAATGTTAATGTGTGTGTGTGTGTGTGTGTGTGTGTGTGTGTGTGTGTGTGTGTGTGTGTGTGTGTGTGTGTGTGCGTCCGTATGTTGCAGGCCTCCAGTCCCAAACTGACAGCTCGGTGCTCTGACATCCAGGAGGTTCGACGCTGCAATCGTCTGGAAATGCCAGACAACATCAACACGTTTGTTTTAAAGGTACAAACACACACGCGCACGCGTGCACACGCACACGCGTGCACACACACACACACACACACACACACACACACACACACACACACACACACACACACACACACACTAGTGTTGGGACTACAGTATAGTCGTTATTTTTGTTGGCCACAATAATCGCGATATAAAATGTAAAAAAAAGTACATTAACAATACCATCCCCGCAGCACCAGTTCTGCTTACCTAAAGTGGTATTGAACTCTCAAGAGTTAAATAACTCTTGGATTTTGCCGTGTACTCATTGTGAGATCCACGTTCGGAAACCGAGACTATATTTCTCCTGCAAACCAGCTGGTCTGTTTCGATAGAAACAAACATGAAAAGAAAGCATGGCACTGCATGTGAGCTAGCATACGCTAGCATTTTACTTTTATTGGTTCCACATTACACCACTGAATTGTTTACTACCATGAAACTTTGATGAACCCTCTATACTGAACCAGAGAGAGGAAGTTAATGGTTTGCATTGCATTTCTATAGGGGAGGAGGAAATACGTCCTAGATGACACGTTATGCTATCATCCAGTATCGCTTGACTTGATCTTCTTCTGAGAATTCTTTTTTTTAAATGTGTTTGTTTATTCATTCGTGTGATTTATTTTCATTATTATTATCATTCCTCCTAATTTAGTCATGGCCGATTCCCCCCATCTGTATAGTCCCTGTCACTGCCAACCCCAACGTGTGGGTTTTAGAGAGGGTGTAGACCACCAAACACTGAGTCGGGACCCATGTTTGGGTCACTCATTTTTATGAGTAAATATCCCTTCCTCTTTTTTCATTTTTTCCCCCTACAATAAAAGAAAAAATATTATTTTAAAAAGATTTTAAAAAGTTTTAACAAAATAATGTTTTTTTCATCAATTAAAAACTATTCTGGGATCATTACAATCATCATTTCCATAAATAATTTTTTTTTTAAAGTATAAGAAGTAGTGAAAATAGCAGATCTACAAGCTTGTAGATCTGCTATTTTCACTAGTGTGGGTCTTGAGCTGAAACAACCTATTTCCGACATACCGTATACATGCAGTCACCAGCTGCTGCTTTTCAGCTGGGAGGGTCAAACAAACGTGTGTGGAGGAACACGTTATTTCTCAGTCAGAATGCATGTCACATTAAGAACATACTGGCAGACAGTGGATGAAAGCTAGAAAGTTATCATTCTGTGCAACATGTTTAAAAGATTTGGACTGCCTCCAAACATAAGAGGACAACCTCCCCCCGATCTGATGTTTCCACTTAGGTTACCGGTAATTTGTGTCATCTCTCATTATACTTACATGTAGTAGGTGTGGCGGTTTAAGTGTGGGTTTAACTTGTGTAACATGTAGTCACTGTAAACAACCGTTTTTTTTTTCTTTTCTTGATCACTATCGCTTGATGCTTTCAAGATGTACTACAGGGCTATGGTAAGGTAACGCTAGAACCAGGGGCGTCACAAGGGGGGGGGGGGGGGGGAGTGGGACTGAGTTACTAGGGCCCAAGATGGAGGGGCCTTAATTATTTTATACTTTATCTATTGAACAATAGCAGATATACAAGCTCACTTGTAGATAAAAGTCGTGAAAATGTGTGCAACGCAAATGAATATATGTATTTTTTAAGCGAACATTTGTAACAAATTTTGCTTCTGGGGGTCCCTGGAACTAAATATTTTGAGATGGGGGTCCGTGGCAAAATACATATCATTTTGGGGGTCCTTCACGTGAAAAGGTTTGAGCACCACTGACAGGTTTTTCAAAAAGCCTTAGGAGGATTTGAAATGTTCAAAGACTTGCACAAATGTTCACGAATTTAAAAAGATTGCAGATCTACAAGCTCGCAGCACAGCACTCGGTGCCGCGCTGTGAGCTTGTATATCTGATATCAGATATACAAGAAGACATATATGAAGATGATTCATGGGGGGCCCGCTGTGAACACCCTGGGCTAGAACACTATTTATAATGTTGTGTAAATGTGTATGCTCATCATGTTTTGTTCCCTTGCAGGTTAATCACTATCCAGGTAGTCTAATATTTGAGACTGACAATGACCAGCAGGTCAGCTCCTGGACCACAGAGCTTAAAGAATGTATCAGCAACAGGTGAGACGCACGCGCAGTCGCGCACACACGCACGCACGCACGCACGCACGCACGCACGCACGCACACACACACACACACACACACACACACACACACACACACACACACACACACACACACACACACACACACTTTTTGTCGTTTTTGAAGGCTGGCGGATGGGCATTTCACATTGTGGTGGCATAATGGTAGAATGAATTCATCCCCATGTTTGTGCCGAATCTGGGGGGAATGAGATCGGTGGAGCTGCCTCTGGTGTTGTTGTGCCCGTGGGGGTTACTCACTCTTCTGAAGTAGTTGGCCAGGTACAAGGGCACTGATCCCTTGAGTTAGCCTGACTGCAAGCGTCAGACTCTCACTACGTTTCACTCCGGGAGAGAGTCTGATCCTGCGGACGGAGATTCTACTTCAGCGGGGGCGGGCTAAAGGCTATTGACGTCACACACACACACACACACACACACACACACACACACACACACACACACACACACACACACACATACATACACACACACACACACACACGCTTAGAGCCCCCGATGGCGACGTGGCGTGACATTGCAAAAATACGTTATTTCTAATAACATATTATATGATTGCATGTTTACGTTAGTGCAAAATGGTATTAAAACGTAATGAAATGGCACAGTATAGTTTATTAAAAGAATTCGGGGGACCGGACCAGCCTACCACGTGCCCCAAGTCTAAAGCCCTGATTGGCCCATTCAATTCGCCCGCTCCTCAGGCGAGCTTGAAATAAAATAAATAATCTCCAGTGTCAGTCCACACTACACACCACCCACCAACAGGGGGTGGTGATGTGCGGACTGATTTATCAGGCTACCCTTGAGTATCTTAAAAATCAGGACCATTGCAAGTTGGCGCACTCTGTCCTCTACCCTGAGCCATCCCACCCTAGCATAATGAGCAGCCAGGGGTTAGGTGACTACCAGGTTGACGTCTACACGCGTAGTGGTAGTCTGATTAGTTTGTTTTGAGAGGTGTGGAGTTTTAGATTTTAGTGCATTTGAGGTGCTAGAGTACCATGAGATGCATGCAGTCAAAATGACATTGGATGAGTGCTCCAGCTTGTGTCGGTGCATTCCTACATTCCTATGTAAAAAATATCAATGACTCGAAACTAGAGATGTTACCGATCAATCGGCAATGGATCGGATCGGGCCGATCAAAGCGTGATCGGCGATAATCGGTGGTTTAGATCAAAAGGTAAATTCACCGATCCGATCGGATCAGTGCATCCGATCAACCAGCCGTTCAGTATGCCCACTTGAGGCCATTTTGGGGTATTGATTTCCACAGTGCTGAAGGAATAATTAGTTACTGCTATGATAATAAATACATAGTAATGCTGGTAAATAACTATAAGGCAAATATATAAATGAATTCATGAGTGAAAGAATGAATTAAAGTTAAAACATTAACATTTAGAAAATATAAATAATAACTTGATCGGATCGGTGATTGATCGGTATTGGGTGATCAAACTTTTGTGATCGGTGCTCGCTGATCGGTTCCAAAAAACCTGATCGGACCATCCCTACTCGAAACCAGTTAATCGTTGCTCTCGTTGTTTTTTGTTAGCCCCCAAAACAGCTAAAGCTCCAAATTGCTGGTGATTTTCATATGATTTATTATTTATCTGGATATTCTTTCAGGATATGGGAAAATAAATAAGAGACAATTACTGTAGACTACATCTAAAGTACACATACCTGTACAGTATATGTACCTTCCTGTATGTGATTTAATCTTATTTTGATTTCTATTGAGTTGTGAAGGAGAACACCGCATTGAGAACTGGCTTGTGTGTTTTTGTTAGCATGCTTGTTGTACACGTACTGAATGACCATGCCTGTGTTTCTTTATTTCTCGGTTAAGATCTTTGCACACTGCTGCGTTTTTTCGGCCAAATATTGGAGCGAATTTCAAAGCACGAAAATAAAAAAATCTACCTCACGTTATGTCAATCACGTTTGCACACTGCCGCCCGTTTCGTATTTATTTTCGGACCAGGGTCGATTTTTCGCAACTGTCACCATTGGGTCTCTTGCTCTCTCTCTCTCCTTGACCTGAAAAACATTTTTTTTTTTTTTTGATTTTTGATTTCCAAATCGCAACGAAACAAGAATTGACACACAGTCAATATAAAATCTGGTGGATTGGTGTGTTGAAGTTAGTGTAAAAAAAGTTTGAAAAAAAAGTTTTTTGAAAAAAAAAAAAGTTTTTTTTAGGGGGGGCCCTTTTTTAGGGGGGCCCCTCGCGGGGGTTAATCCGTCCCTGGTCTCGGCCCACGCGGGGGTTAATCCGTCCCTGGGCTCGGCTGACACAAACACACTACGTTGTCAATTCACCATACAGTAAAGGAGGGGAGCGCACTTTTTATGATCTATATACCACTTTGCTTGTTTCTCTCCCATAAGTCTGGCAACACGCTTCCTTCCTCCTCTCTCCACTGTCCACAGTTTGGCTAATGGCTAATGCTAGCTCCGGTAGAACTGGTCGTTTTAAACTCTATTGAGGGAATTAACAAGAAAGAGAAGAGGAAACGCTGCAATTTTTCCAGTGGTGGAAAAAAGCGTGGAAAACGCTAGCCCTTTCTGGTTTTACATTGGTGTGTAAAGTAACTACGTACATTTACTCAAGTACTGTACTTATAAGTACACTTGAGGTATTTGTACTTTACTTGAGTGTTTCCAATTTCCAATACTTTTACTTCACTACATCTCGGATCCAAATATTGTACTTTTACTCCACTGCATTTACAGAGTAGTTCTATATTGCAGTATTGATACTTTTACTTAAGTAAAACAATTGAGTACTTTTTGCGAGAACAGGACAGGAGGAGAGAAACATGAGCCTGTCTTCCATGCGGAGAATAACACAGCGTTTTTGAAACTATTCATTTCATCAATATATATATCCTCCTTCAAATCACTTACTTACCCCAAAGTCGTCCATAAAAAGTTGTTTTTGTATCCTTCTACTTTGAAACTATTACGCTACGGCGACGGGCGCTGATTCATAACCAGCTCTGATCCATAATGAGTTCTCCTTGACGCTATGTCACCAATGAGCCCTTGCGAGGCAGGAAAGGCTGCGCCCCCTCTCATCCGTAGTAAAAATAAAATATACAGTTTCGCTACTCACCAAAACAAAGACGGATTTAAGGAGTTGAAAGCCTACTTTCCTTAGTGGGAATCCTCAGATCCCCCCACCCCACGTCTAAAATACACTTTTTGGCCAGAGAAAAAAAAAACTTTTACCGGAGGTTTTAGTTACTCCACACCGCCCTCTACAGATCTTGTCAATAGAAATGTCCATTGACCAGATTTTGCCTTCCGGTGAAATATTATCTTCTCTGGATAAAAAGTGTATTTTAGACGTGATGTGGGGGGCTTTGAATGTTCCCACTAAGTAAAGTAGGCTTTCAACTCTCTAAATCCGTCTTTGTTTTGGTGAGTAGCGAAACTGTATCTTTTATTTTAACCACAGACGAGTGGGCACACCGCCGCTAATGCGAGCACAAGGGCTCATTACAGTCATTAGTGACATAGCGATCTGTAATCTCTACTCTTATCTGTACGTTAGCACGTTAGCTGCTAACGGCTAGCTAACACTTGAAATGAATGAAGACAAGTAATGTACAACTTGATGAAGAAGGGGGGAGTGTTTCTTACCTCTGCCTTGTCTGATGACGTTTTCCACACTTCTCATATTATATCCCCAACCATGGTCGCCGTTACATTAGCTTAGTGCCAATATGGACAGAATAGCACATCTTCGTCCCCCCGACTTTAGAGTTAAAAAAAAAAAGATCACATGGCTTCACATTGTTCTGTTTTATTTATCACAAGCAGGCTAGCCAGCTGCAGGCCTACTGTAGCCTGGCGGAGCCAGACGTTATTATCTGTGTTCATTCCTTCCACAGTATAACGTCTGGACTTTTGGCCTATTGGCAGCTTGAAAAGTGGGTGGGTGTACTTGCCTTGACAGACAGACTCCTCTAACCAATCAGCGTAGCAGAACATCTCTCAGCCAGTCGGAAGAACGGCAAACAAACACGTCTTTTCGGCCGATAAACTCCACTAGCGCATCCCCCGTGTTCCTTTTTAATTGTTGTAATTGATTCCAACTCTGAAATAACTGCACTTATTGCTTGTTTTATGGTTAGAGCGTTAACTGTTAAACTTGTTGCATCGCGAGGGCAGCCATTGTTGTTTTGAAAATGCTGCAGCAGCAGCATGCATCTACGTCACCGTCTACACATGGACCAATCAGGGGAAGCTTTCCACTTGTTGTCAGGAAGACTACGTTTGTTGTGCGGAAGCATAGTGCGGAAGCAGTCACTGATTGGCCCAAATCACAGAATAATCGGTATACTCGCTGCCAATCAACGGAAGTCCAGACGTTATACTGTGGAAGGAATGAACACAGATATAGCGTCGGGCCCCGCCAGGCTAGGCCTACTGTACATACTACGTTTCAATGAAGGTGTATGATTCTCTCTGTATCATAAACATTTGGTTGCATAACACAAAGAACGACAGCCGATCTACAGCTGCAGAGTCTTTTCTCTCTGGCTCCCGTTGCCGTTTGTAACCCATAGTCTGGAGGAGCGTTAAACTCGCCTGCGATTGGCTCTAATGCAGTTCTTTCCCCCCCCCCCCCCCCCCCCCATTGTCTGGAGGGCCGCGACAGCCAATAGGCAAATAGGTCCCCTGTATGTGGCGCCACAAACTAACCTAAATGTTGAAATCTGTTTCCAGATTTAAAAACACAGCAGTTTGCAACCATCTTTAGTGTGTGCATCCGCATGTATGTGATGTATTTATTATGTACTGCAGTGGCTCCCAAACCTTCTAGCTCGAGACCCAAAAGAGAAATTAGACGTTTGCCCGGGACCCAAACTAGTGAAAATAGCAGATCTACAAGTTTTTTTTTGCCCCGCGTTGTAAGCTTGTACATCGGCTATTTTCACTACTTCTTAAACATTTCTTTTATATTTTTTGAGGATTATTATTTTTTCTTTTTATGTTTTGACATTTACTCACATGCATTAAAAAAGGTGTCTGTGACCCGCAAATGGGTCCCGACCCACTGTTTGGGAAACAGTGATGTACAACATGCCTGTGTACATAACGTCACTGTCGGGTGGAAACCTTGTATGTCCAAACCCGTTCCTTTTTTATTATTTTAAAAACAAGTTAAAGTAGAGAAAATAGCAGATCTACATGCACACAACGCCTCACATTGCGAGGCGCTGTGTGCTTGTAGATCTTCTATTTTCACTATTATGTGCTACACTCTTGTATGATGAATTAGGGCTGTAATTTACGAAATTGGAGATACAAGGTTTCTGCCCGACAGTGACGATATGTACATGTGTTCCTGTTTGTGAATGTTGTGTACATTTGGGACTGACTGACATGGTTTTGCCATAGTTCACCCATAGTCCACTAATACAACCAGAAAGGTGCGCTCAGTGGAGCACAAATCTTCCACCAGGCAGCGCGCCGTACTAATAACACTAACACTAACACTGTCTGACACGGTGATGCCAAACTGCATCTCTCTCCCTCCCGCTGTCTCTGTGTGTCCTGTGCGCATGCACGCATGCGTGCACATTATATTTGCGCTGCGGCGCTGGGTAGGTTGTCACATTTAGTATGGTGGTGTTAATCAGACGTGGGCTTTAGCCGAACAACATCTCTCCCGTGCGTGTGTACATACGCGGGTCATAGGAGTGCAGTCTCTGTGTGTGTGTGTGTGTGTGTGTGTGTGTGTGTGTGTGTGTGTGTGTGTGTGTGTGTGTGTGTGTGTGTGTGTTTCTCTCTCTCTCTCCTCTTGCGCGCCATACTGTCGGTGCGCGCCGTTATGTGGAAGAGACAGACATACAGTAGCTATCTTTATAAACCTCACCAATGTGACCAACGCTACCTCACCACAACAGTGTTGGTGTAGAGATTAGTTTGGAAAATTGCAATTTTTGCAATATAGTTGCACGGCTGCAGGCTGTAGCCAACAGGAGTGAATTGTAGTGTAGATCACATACACCACATGGGCAGCTTGTGACTAGTTCCACTCCACAGCCTGGCGGACTCATACAGTGTCCTATAGTGGTTCTCAACATTTTCAGGCCGTGACCCTCAAAATAATCATATTTTAACTGCATGGGGACCCCCCCACCCTGGTGAGCACTAAGAGTTGAGGCATTACATTTTGTATAACACGGTTGTATTGTAAAAATAGCAGATCTGCATGTGAGCATGTAGATTGTTTATTTTCACAATTTCTGCTTCTAATATTTGACAATTTGGCCAATGTTTAATTCGTCATTTTAGAGGTATTAAAAAGTCCTTAAATTTTCACTTTAGAAATGTGCAGATACACTCTATAATCTTAAACTTCATGTTGGTGTGTTTACTGTTGAGAGAGAAAACTATTTTGCACATTAAGTTAATCATCTTGGGAACCCCCCCAAAATAATTTGGGGGGTCCTGACCCACAGGTTGAGAACCACTGCTATAGATCAGTGGTTCCCAAACCTTTAAATTTGAAGGTCTCCCCTTAACTTTGACAGTGTACAAATGGAACCAAATGGACCCGTTAGAGACTTGTAATGGTCAATTTAGACCCCCATAAAGGAACCTAGAGAGTCCCTGAAATCCACTTTGAGAACCACTGCTGTAGATCAGTGGTTCCCAAACCTTTCAAGAGAGATTAGACGTTTGCCTGGGACCCGAACTAGTGAAAATAGCAGATCTATAAGTGCATGACGCGTCGCTTGTAGAGAGAGAAAATGTATAAAAAAGAAAATGGGATTTTTACTGGAGTCATAGTAGACCCATAGAAATGGGTCCGATCCACTGTTTGGAAAGCAGTGCTATGATGGTTCCTTGGCCTGATGGTAGCGTGCACAAGAAATGTGATACTAATTGCCGTAGTAGTTAGCAAGATTACCTGCACACACACACGCACACGCACACGCACACGCACGCACGCACGCACGCACGCACGCACGCACGCACACACACACACACACACACACACACACACACACACACACACACACACACACACACACACTACAAAAATCTCTTCCTTCGGCCTGGCAGAGATGAATTAGCTGATTTTATCTCTGTTGGCCAACAATAACTAAATGGTGAACTTCATAGCTACTGTGTGTGGTAACCAGGAGCAGTACTGTGCACACGTACACATTCTACTCCATACATTACTGGGTGCAAAGTGCTCCATATTGAGGAAGAGAAAGCAGCATTGTCAGTGTTCAGACAATGTGTTTTCCTGTCTTTCTTACATGGCACCAGACATCCAATTTATTTCCAGTGGTTGAAAAAGTACTCACATTTCTTTACGTAAAGGACAACTTTGGTTTAGAGATTAGAGAAAAGAAAAGATGAGTGTTAAAATGTTTTCATTTACTGCTTTCTGTTGTTTTAGCGATTTTAGTATTTTGATTTCGGTGAGTGGGGGCATGCGGCTAAATATGTATTTTTAGACACAATAAGCAAGCAATTTCTTTGTTACTATTTACACCAGCCCACATCACATCTGCCCATGAAAGATTGCAGCGCATCTTGGGAATGGAATGGGCCCGATTCATCAAGCACTTTACGGCCAAATTACACCCATATTTTGAAGGGATTTTGAAGTTAAGACAGAAATATAAGCCAGATTTAGTCACTTTATTTACACTATATTTACAACCAGATTGATGAATCGGGTTAGGTTAACAGCGGCATGTTAGGGAGGGCTCGAAAAAAGGGGATAAAGCAATGTAACTGGTACTTGGAGACGAGTTGGAATCGCGCCCTTCTATGCCTTGGAATGCATAGTAACTAGTAACTAATGTTTTTTAAATTATTGTAGTGGAGTAAAAGTACAATATTTGCATCTGAGTACAAGTCAAAATATTTTAAATTGGAAATACTCAACAAATACCTAAACAATTACAGTACTTGAGTAAATGTACTCAGCGTTTCATCATTAATCAATCCATCACTTCATAGGTACTCCAGACCAGAATATTAGCATTTAGTTCATTTTAGCCTTGAAACCAGATGAAACTACCAGTGAAAAAAAACAAACAGATTAGTCTGGCCCCGCTCGGTTGTGATTGGATTTGCCTGCCCCCAAAGTTGTGGTGTAACTAGCAATCAGGGTCCAGTATGCAAATATCACCAGAGGCATTTGGAATCCGCCCCTTGGAAATACGGGTTCCACACAGATTCCAGACTAATACTGTATCTATGCAGTGATATTAGACTGTTAGAGAGTTGCAATATAACACTCTCTTTACACATTATTTGTATTCCCCTTGACTGTATTTCTGTAAAATGTTGACTAATGTTGATCAACCCATTAAGACTGGGCACGCATCTGTGTCACGTAACCACTTTAACTATTCTTTTTTATACTTTGTCTATGAAAAACTGTGAAAATGTGTGCAAATCTTTGAATATATATTCTTTTAAAGTGAACATTTTGAACTTGAATCTTTGCTTCTGGGGGGTCCCTGGAACAAAATATTTTGAGATGGGGATCCGTGGTCAAATACATACAATTCTAGGAGTCCTTGACATTAAAACATTGAGCACCACTGATAAAGAAACATACATTTTTCCGAAAACTCTTAAATGGTTAACACTGTTTAGTGACTGTGACCGAGGAGGAGGGGGTGGTGGAGGGGGAGGGGGTGTTCCAGCGAGTACAGAGGAAACATCAGGCTGAAGGAACACAAAGAGAGACCAAGCCTAGACAGGAAGTCAGTCCAGTAAAGACCTGAACTAAGCCTTACTGTTCTGCTATATCATACTCTCACTCCACCCATGTGTTCTGTATGCAAACACAACACATGCTCACTCACACGCACGCACACGCATGCACGCACGCATGCACGCACGCACGCACGCACGCACGCACACAATTCAATTTCAATTCAATTCCATTTCAATTCAATTTCAATTTCAATTTCAATTTCAATTCAATTCAATTCAATTCAAAGGGCTTTATTGGCATGAGAAAGCATATGTTTACATTGCCAAAGCAGAACTGCAGAAGTGTACACAATACAATATGTCAATATCGATCAACACACACACGCACGCACGCACACACACACACACACACACACACACACACACACACACACACACACACACACACACACACACACACACACACACACAGCTTTACAACTGACTGACATTGCATTGATCTAAATACTTCACAAACGTCAAGGGTGTCCACACACACACACACACACACACACACACACACACACACACACACACACACACACACACACACACACACACACACACACACACACACACACACACATAAATACACAGAGAGAGAGCGTGAGGGTTAGAGAAGGAAGCCAGAACAAATCCTGCTGAAATGCTGACTTGAGTTCACAGAACTCTGAATAACAGGAAGACAAGCCTCCTTTCTCTTCACCGTGCGTGCATGCATGCGTGCGTGTGTGTGTGTGTGTGTGTGTGTGTGTGTGTGTGTGTGTGTGTGTGTGTGTGTGTGTGTGTGTGTGTGTGTGTGTGTGTGTGTGTGTGTGTGTGTGTGTGTGTGTGCGCGCGCGAGAGAGAGAGAGAGAGAGAGAGAGAGAGAGGAGAATACCCCCTCGTTAGCACTTCAAACGAACATCCTATTAACAAGCATTAACAGTTAATAAGATACTTACAGTATAAGTCCTTATAAGCTGCCTGTTAACCTTATTATTTGTTAATAAAAGCTATATTATTGTTTATAATTTATAATAGCAATGTTCATGTCGGTATCATGTCAGTATAATGTCAGTATCATGGTCAGTATCATGTCGGCATCATGGTCAGTATCATGGTCAGTATCATGTCGGCATCATGGTCAGTGTCATGTCAGTATCATGGTCAGTATCATGTCAGTATCATGTCAGTATCATGGTCAGCATCATGTCAGTATCATGTCAGTATCATGTCAGTATCATGTCACATGTATAGATTAATCTCTTCAGTGTGTGTGCGCGCGTGTGTGCATGTGTGTGCGTTTGTGTGCGAGTACCCTATATACTCGTTGACCAAAGTCCCACAGGGGTTTGTACTGTACTGTACCCCTCCTTCAAATCTGTTCGCTGAAAATAGCAGATCAGAACGCGACACAACACAACACAAACCATTGTGGGCTGCTATTTGGACAGAATGTTTGCATATTATTACATGCCCAGAATAAGCATGTTAGGGTTGGTGTGTGTGTGTGTGTGTGTGTGTGTGTGTGTGTGTGTGTGTGTGTGTGTGTGTGTGTGTGTGTGTGTGTGTGTGTGTGTGTGTGTGTGTGTGTGTGTGTGAGAGCATTCCAGACATCTTAGAAATAAGAAAGGTCCTGAGATTCCCCCACAGATTCTCAGTCCTAACCACACTTCCTCTCACAGGCCAGCACCATACACATACATGCACATGCACAAATACGCACACAAAATGCATGAAAGTAAGCAAGAAGTCGTGTATGCCAAAACAAATGCAAAGAACATACTTTTTCAGTAAAGCGTCCATAAAACCCACAAAGGATAAGATATCTGTGTATTTGGAACGGACGATATTCATTGATATCTCATGATCATGTGTTCCGATCAAGTCCAGTACGGTTTGTGAATTCTCTCAAGCATGCACTCAGAAGCAAACAGTATCAGTTCTCCTTTTGGCTTCAGTTTGATGGTGTACTTAGTGGTTGCTGCGCTGCAGATTTAACTTTCATATGGATTTTATTGCTTCTGTAGGGTTATATGACAGTTGCACAAACTTGTTGCTTTGTGCTCTGCAGGGCTTCAATTGTTTGCTACAAAGCGCCTTCTTTCATTTATTCTTTGTTTTTTCAAGATACTTTTTAGACATCCAATATGGTTTCTGAATTTTCTCAAGCATGCACTCAGAAGCTAACGGTATCACTTCTCCATTTGAAAGTGATACATCTGTAAAGTGTTCACTAATGTTGATTTACAATGGTTATTTCTCGTCATACAACTGTGTTGTTTTGTCAAAAAAAAAAAAAAAAAAAAAAATGAATTGTTACAGATTTTCAACGAGCAACACGGTTGTAAGTCGCAATTAGATTACATTTTATTACAGTGGCAAATCGCATGTTGTCTCAAGTAAAATTAGTAAATGAACTCTCTGCTCTCTCAGGTCTGGCAGTGTGGATCTGGAGCCCCTCCCCCCACCAGCTGATATTTCTGTTCCAGCCAATCGTAGAGGGAGCTCAGAGTCAGGAAGTCAGGGTAAGTGGTGAGATATAATCATCCTGGATATAATAAAACCATCCTAAAGGCTGTGGTCACGCAGTCAGCTGCAAGCGTCCCATGTTAAGGGAATAACCCGGACGTTATTCCTTTAACATGGGAGTGAATGGGGGTCACGACACTTGCAGTTGACTATGTGACCACAGTCAAAATAACAGCTATGTCGCTGTGTCCCCGTATTCAACATTTGACTCAAGTAAAAGTGCAATACTTGTACCAAAGGATAAGTGCTCACATCATTCAAAATGTGTCAAATAGGTTTTGATTGATTGATTATTGTATTAGACAAAAATGAAGAACAGTACAAGAATAGCCAATACAAGCAAATAAGTCCTTTTACAGTCTTTTTTACGTTGGAAGTCCTTGGTATTTAATTCATGGACATAACAAATAGCAAGCAAAGAAAACATTCAATAATATCGCAGTTATAAAAACACTATGTACGGGATAGGGGAAACAAGGGGGTGGGGCTAAGGTAAGGGGGGGGGGGGGGGGGGCTCACTTCTCGCCTGTCTATGGGAGAAGTGATAACTACCTCCTTCTCTGGCCTCCTGAAAGGGGAGTTTTCAGGGCAGTTTACAAGGATACCAGCAAGAAACAACGTACTGTATAAAATGTGGCTTATTTGATTGATCTGTGTTTTGTAATAAAACTAGTAACTTGTTTTAAAATAATTGTAGCAGACTAAAAAGTACAATATTTGCCACTCAGATGTAGTGGAGTAGAAATGAAACAAGTCCCTCAAAATTGGATTATCAAAAGTACAATCATTTTTACTTGGTAACTTTCCACCACTGCTCTTCACTCCTCCCCATGTCAATTCCTCCAGGCTCGGTGACCTTTGCCCTGCCAGAGCAGACATACCATAAGACAGACCACTTCCTGTGCTCCTACCCCTGGTTCCACGGGCCCATCTCCCGGGTCAAGGCAGCCCACCTGGTGCAGAACTCCGGTCTCCAGGGGCATGGAGTGTTCCTGGTTCGACAGAGTGAGACGCGGAGAGGAGACTACGTGCTTACCTTCAACTACCAGGGAAAGGCCAAAGTATGTTGCATATAGACTATGGCCAGTGGTGGAAAAGTACTCAAATGGTGTACTTAAAGGGGAAGACCACCCATTTTCAATATTGAACTATGTCATTAATATACCTTAGAGGAGTGTGGAAATAAAAAAAAAGTTCCCCCTCTTCTGTGTTGCCTAGAACTGGAGGATTGATTTGGGGGTTTGTATTGTAAAGTACAATGTGTGATGTCATCAAGTTGTAATTTGCAATACAAACCCCCAAATCAATCCTCCAGTTCTAGGCAACACAGAAGAGGGGGAACATTTTTTTTAAATTTCCACACAACTCCTCTAAGGTATATTAATGACATAGTTCAATATTGAAAATGGGTGGTCTTCCCCTTTAAGTAAAAGTATCAATACTGCAATGTAGAAATACAAATTTTAGGGTGCACACACACCAAAATAACTATGAGAGTGGAATCCGCATTCCGCCAATGCATTTCAATGGGAAGGGGGCATTTTCATGTCAGTGGAGGATATCTGCGTGCCGCGCTGACCTTGCGTTTTTGCTGGAGCAAATAAAGTCTCCACACAGATTTTGGTTCCCCCCCTCTGTCCAATCGGGTGAGTAGAAGGCGGAATGGGGAGGGTTCTGGAAGTGACTGACAGGTGCAGCACAGACCTTGGGACAGAATGCGCTGTGTTTTTAGTCAGCCGCGCACAAAAATAGTTTATCCACTGGCGACCATATTTTGGTGTGTGTGCACCCTTACAAGAAAAAGTCTGGAATTCAGAATATACTTGAGTAAAAGTACAAAAGTGTTGGCATCAAAATGTACCATGTACAAAATGTTTGAAAATAGCCTAGGTATAAAATAGGGCTAAAGTGGATTAATGTATGTTTTATAATACTAGAAGCTGGGCCGCCCTTCGGGCGGCCCAGCATCTAGTCGGCGACCTGGCCAACTCGGGAACGATGTAAATAGGGAATGAATGCCCCGCCCTTTAATGCAAACCCCATTATACCTGTTGTCATAGGACCCGTCTTGACCATCTGTTTGCCTGTGTCCATTTATGCCCATATATGGAGATATCTGTATCTGTCTGTCTGTCGGCGTCCATTTTATGTCCATATATGGAGATCACTGCAGATATAATCCTGGGTCCATTTTATGCCCATATATGGCCATGTATGGAGATATCTGTCTATTTGCATCCATTTTATGCACATATATGGAGATCTCTGTATCTGTCTGTCTGTGTCCCTTTATGCCCGTATATGGAGATCTTTGTGATTCTGCGTCCATTTTATGCCCATATATGCCATATATGGAGATATCTTTTTATCTGCGTCCATTTTATGCCCATATATGAGATCTCTGTCGCTTTTTGTTTGTTTCTTCTTTAAGCATATGGAGATATCTGTTTATATGCGTCCATTTTATGCCCATATATGAGATCTCTGTCGCTTTTTGTTTGTTTCTTCTTTAAGCAGAATACGCAGCCTGCTTAAATCTGCATCATTCAAGTCATCCTCCCAGTCCCACGCTTTGTTGCTTGTCTTATGTTTGTCTTGTCTCTTTTATTTTCTTTATCTTTTTTGGAGCGGACCCCATTAATGCAAACCCCAATATACCTGTTGTCATAGGACACGTTTTGACCATCTATCTGTTTGCCTTTGTCCCCACCCTTTAATGCAAACCCCAATATACCTGTTGTCATAGGACCCGTTTTGACCATCTGTTTGCCTTTGTCCCCTTATGCCCATATATCTGTGTCCCCTTTATGCCCATATGAGTCAGCAGTGCCCATATGCCCATATATGTAGCCCATATGGAGATCTGCCCATATGCCCATATATGGAGATACATAACCATGGCATTTTGTGTTGACTCATGTTGCGTACGCGATGTCAGAGCCTTTTATGAAATGATGTCACAATGAGTCAGCGCTTGCGCCGATTTCCTCCGGAACAGCCTGATGTCAACAATCAACAATCAGCTCCGCATAAGGAGATTCCGAACGTTTCGCGCCGTTTCGGAAAAAACGCGCGTCGGGTCGGGTCGAGGCCGGGCACTGCACTCCGCGCCGCGGCGGAGAACGTGCGTGCCGAATCTGAAGCCGGTGGGACGAACGGTTCTCGAGATACGCGGATTACATACACGCAGACAGACAGACAGACAGACAGACACGCAGAGACTTCTCGCATTTATAGATAGATAATCATTTATATCTGCAAAGTAACTACGAACCAAAGCGATTATTCTATCGATTGCTTTTTAGGTATATACAAGAAGCGTGTTTAATAGCATACATATATACATATACATATACAGTATATATTTTATAATAGGACGTCAGTGGAAACAAGCTCATAATATGGCTCATGGTGACTAGACGCGTTGTGAGCACTTTGGATATCATGTCCATAGTGCACACACTGACTGTTTATTCACAAGCGCAACCTTCTATTGAACGTTGCATTCTTAACACAAACAGCTTTGTTGAAACAAAGTAAGCATGGACTTCTTTCATCAGGTAAATTACCGTTTTTTTTTTTTTTTTTTACACACAGCCATGCTGAAATGAGCGGCCCGTTTCGTAAACTTAAACTAAGCATATAGGCTACTTTACAGAGGGATCCCCAAGGGGTCTGCAACACCCTGCCTCATAAAAAATATAAATTTATTGAGCCCTTCTGTTATGACTGCAGTGGCAAACAGACTTCATAGCCTTCTTAACAACTACAAAGCAGCAGTCAAATCGGGTAACACCTGAATGTGCACCTACTGTGTCCTTGACACCTCTTCTCTTGCAAAGCTTCCCTGGTGGTAACCCTCTGTTGCACCCTTAACGTGCACGCCTTTGCATAAAACACATCCATCTCTGACTATTTCAATCAACTTGTGTAAGTCAGTGGTTCTCAGACATGTTCATGTTGAGGACCCCAAATTGATACGTACATAAGCCATGGTGTTGACCCCCCATTTAAGAAGAGAAGAAGTTGTTTGATTAGATTAAGTACAGAATTCTACAACTGTCTATAGTGTATATGGGGAGAGAGAAACCTATGATCTGAAGTCATGCTTATATAGTACAGTACTATACTACTATATTCTGTAGTACAGTACTTTGCTTATAGTGAAAATAATCATTTTCAACGTGGTGTACCTTATTTTGTACATGTCATAGGTGGACATCTTAGAATATAGTGAAAATAGCAGATCTAGATGCTCACAACTTGTGAGCTTGTCGATTGGCTTTTTCAGCTATATTTGAAATGGCACTTAACTTTGAGAACCATTTGTATATAAGTAATTGCGAAAACAATCTCTGATCTTGTAGACCTGCTATTTTCTCTGTCTCTCCCCAGCACCTGCGTCTGTCCTTAACAGAGTGGGGTCAGTGCAGGGTGCAACACCTACGCTTCCCCTCTGTCATGGACATGCTCAGTCATTTCCGCCTGTACCCCATCCCACTGGAGTGTGGAGCAGCCTGTGTTGTCACCCTGTCCAGCTTCGTGGTGGCGGGTTCCAGCCCCGCATTGCATGGTAAGGGTGTACTTTGTGTAAGTCTTCCTGATGGCAATGATGGCAGTATTGGAGGACCAAATTAGTTAAGTTCATCATCAGCATGTGCTCTATGTCAGCAAGCTGCGACTAAATAGTTGGATAACGTTGACATTAGAATTTTAAATCAACATTCGATAATATTTCCTGAAATCACCCTCACCCCCAACCTGCCTCCAGCACTAGTATTCTATTGCAAGAATTTCTCCAACAGCTCCGTATGGGTTTGGACAGAATCCCAGCAGGGCTGCAAAGAGTACAAAAAGACTCTTTACATGGATGGCTCTGTTTGCAGCTGAGCTCATCTCTTGTTTTTTCTTTACTCTTTACCTTTCTCAGGTCAGCCTGCAGGAGTGGTCCTGGTCCCTTTCTCCCTGCACCGCTGGAGCTCTGAGCCCAGCCTGGCTCACTGCAGCCTGGCTAGCCGTCCCAGTCTGACACCCTCCTGCTCCGCAACCCTCTCAAGCACCGCACCAGCCACTGCCACCAACAGCACCACCTCCATTCCAGGCCTCAGCTCCCAGCTGACACACCACCACCACCACCTCCACCAGCACCACCTGCCTCCACGCACCAGCAACCCCCTCCCGGATCCCCCTGCGTCAGCCCCCGTGCCCCTGCGCCGGAGCGAGTCCGTGGGGAGGAGGCCACTCCTTCGGCACCCTCACCCCCACCCACCCCTCATCCCACAGCGGGACTCAGACTACGAACTGGAGCCGGAGCGGGGGCGCAAGCGGGCCAT
Organism: Nannobrachium achirus; assembly: GCF_963921795.1. Taxonomy (NCBI): domain Eukaryota; kingdom Metazoa; phylum Chordata; class Actinopteri; order Myctophiformes; family Myctophidae; genus Nannobrachium; species Nannobrachium achirus. Next base: position 41,967,464 of record NC_137832.1, on the reverse strand, counting down.
AGACAACCAGTACATGTTCCTGTGACCTCACTGTTCACACACAACATACAGACATGCCTCTGTTCCCCATGCCCTGCTTTATATGGATGTGTGAGACTGACTGCACATGACGAGGTGATGTTAAAGGACCATGCCGATGTCACTACGTGTGATTGCCCATTTACAATATTGGACAGATATTTCAGATAATTCTAGACCTGTTTCCCCTTAATCGCTTTGTTTTTTTTCTCTCATATTTGAGAGCACTGTTATTGAGCCTTATCTGAGAGCATCTTGAACTTGATATTAGTAGCTAGTTCTACCTAAGCCACTTACTCAACTCAACTCAAAGTTTATTTATAAAGCACATTTAAAATGACCAACGGCTACTAAAGTGCTATACTGATGAGTAAAATACAAAATAAATAATATTTGATATCAAAGCACAAATTTGAATGGCTGTAACCGAGTAAAACAGTCATGTTAGTGAAAGTAATGTGCATACCGTATACATACAAGAGAAGGAAGTTTGGGGGAAATTGTCTATATTATTGTAAAATATTGACAATGTTGTAAATGGACAACAAGCCTGGTATGGCCTTTTAATGATGAAGGGGATGAATATGATGACGATGATGATGATGATGATTTTTTATAACAGACTCATGAACTTGAACTTGCAAGTCTTTGTCTGATGAATGGGTTCTGGTATGAACAAACACACATACGGCACACACACATATACACACACACACACACCAACACACTCATTTAGTGGTGGGCGAGAGCTCGTTGTGAGCGTCAGACCCCCACACACTCCACTTGCGATGTCCATAATGAATGTATTTTTGGGGGGGGCAATTTTCTAATAGTATTGACTATGATTAATTATTATTCTCTTATCTTATGATTGGGAGGTTGTTCTGCAAAGCAGAGCCACACGTGTAGCTGTCCTCCAGCCCTGGGCTACACCAAAACTGTTGCTTTTTGTCCTGTTTGTTTGAAGAGGTGAAAAACTCCTGGAGGGAGTGTGAATAAATCATGTACCTTGACGGAATCAATGGTGGGAAGATGCTGCCTGCGAAACAATTTAAACCGAGCGCTTCTTTCAAATATTTGAAAATGAAATGCTATTTTTGCCCAGGTCTGTTGGTAGGTAGAGGTGGGGGGTTATCACTTCTCTCCTTGGCAAATAAAGATGCTCTAAGGAGGTTCTAATGTAGAGTGAACTTCCCTTTCCTCTCCCGCTGGCACACCCACACAAACACAGTACACACATTATAGAATCCAAGTAAACACATCGTGGGTAAAGTTTCATTGTGGTGAAGTTGCTTCGAGAAACGGATCTGCTCTAAATCTAAGCTTTAGCCATTAAGCAGAACGATGCAAAACTGATATCAGATCATCATTTTAAAAGTAACTTCTAGATAATGCAACGGAAACTCGTTGCTGTTTTTGTGGTATGCGTGTGGGCGTTTGAACCATGGCAATGGAACTCAAAAGACAGATTTGTGTACTGAAGCCAGTGTGAACTGGGTGAAAGAGTGGGCCTGCATGCTAGCACTGGTCTCAGGCCTCAGCCTGTTGCCCTGTTGAAAGTGCACCAGGCTCTTGTTACGTAGTGGGGCCTTGATCAGTGGTTCTCAAAGTCCTTGAGGGGGTTCCAGGGGGTCCCCAGTCAGATTGATAGTTAGGAACCAAACTGACCCCTGTAACTCTGAGAAGCAATGAGTTATATTTGTACACATGGGGGTCCTTCAAGGACCCCCCACTGGCCCAGAAGAAATCAGAATATTGCAGATTTGCAGTTGTCGCTCTTGAGAGATCCATTTCCAGTTAACCCCACAATGAAAGAGTGGAGTAGGGAGGGAGGTCATATTTTAGTGTCTAGGATAGAGGTCCTCATAATCAATATACCAGGGCAAAATAGTCATTGATTACAATTTAGGTATTTGTAACACCTTCTGATGGGATCTAGCTCATCTTGGTCTCAATGATTTTCACTTCAAAGGTTTAAAACTATTTTCACAGTGATGTGATGCACCACCTGAAAGGCATGCACACGCACACACACGCGCGCGCGCGCGCACACACACACACACACACACACACACACACACACACACACACACACACACACACACACACACACACACACACACACACACACACACACACACACACACACACACACACACACACACACACACAACTTAACTCGCTTGAATCCTGATGTGGCATCACATCACTGAGTGTACACTTTACACTTGCAGCATTAATTTTCATTTCCATCTCAGTATGTAGTTCTCTACTTCACCACAGCAACTCGGAGAAAACCAAGGAGAATCTGTTACAATACTTTCGGTGGAACTGGAGTTGGGAGTGCTGATTTAGGGTCAGTCCCATTCTTGCTTAAAAGTCAAAAATTTACCCGAGATCAGCTGTCCTACATTGAACATTGTCATTTACAACAGTGGGTTTCAACCAGTATACCATTGAGTGTGCCTAGATGTGCCTTGAGATGTTGCACAAATAAACAAACAAACAAACAAATAAAAGGTAAATCACAGCAATAATATTACAGACCCACTTTGTTCCTCTATGCAATCTGGGCTTGGATCAGCAACTATTTTAGCTGGTTCTTTTTTTTATGATCGTGCAAGTAAACAATTATTATACAGTATGTGCCTTGGAATGTTGTGCCTTGAGATACCAAAAGGGTTGTTAACCACTGACCGTGGCAGGGACATGAGCACAGTTCTATTTAGCTCATGGGTGTGAGGAAGTTCTGTTGCCCTGAACTGACCTGGGACTGCCTTCATCATTTGCATTCAATGTTCTGTAATCGCACACTTCAGTGACAGAATGAATTAATCAACAAAATCAATATCTCTGAAATAACCTTTGTAAAAAAATAATTAATATGGTGCTCACTTAGTTCCTAGTAAAAACAGTCCTCCATTACAACAATGTCAGTATGTCCTTCCAAATCACTTGATGTCCAGTATTGTTGGATGGCAAGTTGTTGTGTTTCTTCTCTTCCAAACGAGGGCTGGTTTTCTCAAAAGGATCTGAAATCATTATTTTGCTTCCAGCGACCTAATGGTTTAGCCATTTTTGACCACCAGTGAAAAAAAATTCAAGTCCAACTCACTTAATTCATTCCTATACATAAAAAACGACAAGCACACATTTCATACAGTAAACGTTAACCTATGCATTAAAGAGGTATGGATCATCCATGTGTAGCCCTCACAGTTAGTACCAGCCATGAACCAGCGACAACAGCCCTGCTAATCGGGCTCAGCCCTATTAGCACGACTGGTTGTGCGTTGGACTGGCGAGTGGGAGTCCCGGGTTCAAACCCCGCTTCCGCGTATCACTACAATCTGGCGTTGTCGGCAGGATGAGGGGCGTGGTATCCTCGCGTGAGGGACAGGTCCACGTCGCGTGCGGCGGTCCGCGGCGTGAAGTGTGAAGCGCGAGGGCGCGCTCCAAAGATCAGGGGGGTGATTGTAGCCCTCACAGTTAGTACCAGCCATGAACCAGCGACAACAGCCCTGCTAATCGGGCTCAGCCCTATTAGCACGACTGGTTGTGCGTTGGACTGGCGAGTGGGAGTCCCGGGTTCAATCCCCGCTTCCGCGTATCACTACACATGATTGGTTAAGAATCTTTATAGGTGCCGATTTGATAAGTCTACCCTCTGTTCCATCACATGGCCATGGTTCTGGGATACTTTTGAGAAACAGGGGTCCTATTCTAGTGCCTGACTGTTTTGTTTCGGTTTGTCTTCTCATCTCGCTTAACACTAACTTAGCAGTTGCGTATTCACCAATTCAAGTAAGCTTATTCTGAATTTATGATATAGTACTATCTCTCTGTCTTGCCACTTATCATCGTAGTTTCCTGTTCCCCCCCTGAGAAAAACAGAAAAGCAGGTTGATTTCCTGATGAACATGACCAAAGGAAATCCACTTTAGATTATTCCTCTCATAAGTCAACCTACCAAAGGAATGTTACCTTCAATGGTTGTCTAGTTCATGTTATGTTCCACAATCAAGACTGATATAGTTCAGCTGTTTTGACAATGATGAGACATTTTCAGCAAAAGTACGGTTGGTCTTCCTCCCCTCACATGCTTGGTGTAACTCAACTCATCCCCAGCCCCTAGCCTCAACTTTAGCAAATTTGCAAAAAGAAAGCAACGGTATCAGAAAATCCTCTTGACTATCGGTCTCTTCTCATCACTAATAGTTGGAAAGAATGACTGTACCTTTGCCTGAAAGCTGCTGTTGCTTTTGCCCCCTTCTGAAAGCTCAGGGCGTGATGTGGCGCAGAACTTTATAGTGCAATATCTGAGATGTCCATTGCTTTAGCCTTCAAGTGTGGCACATTGAGAACAATCCAACACCTGACATGAAAGACTTTGTGTGTAAAATCAGTCTTTGCACTTGCTTAAACATATATTGAGCAGCACCAGCAAATTTCTAAAATGACAAAATTGTTCAAATCAGGATCTTTTTTTTCAATACTGCAGAATTGCTAATCTCGTTAATATTGCATATTCCAATTTCAAAAACAGCTCTGCAAGAATCAAGATTTATGCAAGTGAATATTCCCTGTGTACCTTAACCTTTGAATTTAATGCTTTGACTCTTTCCAGTCTCCCGGCAACACCTTCTGTCTCAGTCTGTTTTAAAGAAAAACAAGTCTAGCTGATGATTGTAATGTGTTCTCAATACTGTTGACTCCGTGTTTGTTATTTAGCACTGTAAACATTCCAGTTCATTCTTCCCCTATGAAGCCAATGACACCATGACAAAGCTTTTCTATCCATCATTGTTTGTGTTGATCCCGTTCAGTTATGATAAGCATTCTAAGTTATATAAATATATATATAAATATATCAACTGTATATTTGACATTTTGTAAAATAAAGCTAACCGAAACAAGTAATTCATAACCCATGTTTTTTTTTTCTTTTATTTTGTGTTCGCTCTTTAGTTCAGCGAGTTGTGAGCATGTACTGTGGTCCTCGTTTCTATAGCAACCACTTCTAGCCCAGTCCTCCAGGCCGCAGGCCAACCTGTAGGAGGACTAAAAGTCTTGCAAGGGTACCACTACAAGGTCTTCCTTGTTCAAACGAGTTAAGGTTATAAATTTGACCACCCCTCACCACCGAGCTCACATTAACCCAGTGGAAATTCTGGTCACCACCATAATTGAGGATCATGACTAGAAAAGTAGAAGTGTCAAATAGGGATGTCCCGATACCACTTTTTTGCTGACCGAGTACAAGTACTTCATTTTGAGTACTCGCCGATACGAGTACAATTAATAATACAAAATGTCTTTAAATTACATTCTTTTTTTTTTTTTTCTTTTTTTTTTATCAGATGTTCCTCACTTTCTGGCTGTATATAACACATTAAATTGCATTGCTTTCCCAGAACGGTGTCAGGCTTAATCGCCTTAAACATTTTCGCCAGGTCTTTTCGCGGGGCACTTTTGCCGTGGAGGAGAGTGTTTTCACCTAACCTATCTGGCCGTTTCACCGCCGTTGAAGAGCCATTTCGCCCACGCTGTCCATGGTTCCATATTACCCCTTTGTCATATATTATTTTGACTGTGACAGTGGTGTCCAGTGGCGTCAGTTCAGAAAAAGCTAAGGTATGGCAACATGTAACTTTTTTTATAAAACAAATCTTAAAATTCTCCTAACTATTAAAACACAAAAGTTTTAGAAGATCCGCGCCGTGAATTTCAGCCTGTAAAGCCTTCTCTATATATGTAAACTCACATCGCATCTTGAAGTGGGGTCGCCATTTTGTTGTCGCCGGTTTGTACCATCCAGTCTCTAGGTAATTTCGCCTACCAGGCAGGGTGAAGGAGTGTATCTCTGGAACTAGAAAAATGTTGTTCCTTCGAAACAATTGTGGGCTCGCTTCAAGCCAGAAAACAATGGCTATAAAAGTACAAAATGTCAAGATCACAGGCAGTGCTCTCTTTGACGTTACTGACGTCAAAGATTGGTCCATTTTGTTCCAAAAATGTGTTGTGCAAAAGTTGACCCGCTGGTGGCGCTATAACAGGCCAACCAGAAGGGTGGTATCTGTTCCTTGACCTATTGGGAATGTGCTTGCAAGATTTCACGCACATTGCAGGCTGTGTTCATGATTTGAGGTGTTTTTGTCTTTGGCCACTTTATCGCTGCTTGCAGCTATATTCATTATTATTTTTATTTTTTTGTGTGTGTGTGCACTTCATAGGCATATTAGATAAAGGTCCTTAGATTGTGTGTAGAATGTTTCATGCAAATTGCAAAAAAAAATCCTAACGGGTTTAAGTGTTTCAAAAACTGCTCAAAATGATATAGCGCCCCCCTTTGGCCAATTGGGGTAAGATTGGTTTTAGTGATATTTGGACTAACACTCTACATCTTTGCCAAATACCATGAACATGTTACTTTGCATGTGTGATTTAGAGGCAGAAGAATAATTTGCATAAAACTGCAATATTCATTGAATTTATTTTAAAAAGCATGTTTCAATTTTAAAGAAATCCGATCTGACAGATCTTTAGATATCGGTCCAAAGTTCACGTAAAAAAAGTTTTGTGCACGTGGAGCGAAGATTCCAGAATAAAAGCGGGTTTACGCGTTTTACAAACTGCTCAAAATGGCGGAAAATCGAAGGGCGGACCTTACTTAACAACGACACAGATGTCTTCCGCTCGAGTCAAAGCACGCGTGTAACAAGTTGCATGTCTTCAAACGAAACAAGTCATGACTTATGCCCGTTTGAAGTTTGAATTTTCAAACGCTTCGTATAGCGCCCCCCTTTGGCCGATTGGAATAAAATTGGTTTCAGTGATACTTTGACTAACCCTCCACATCTTTGCCAAATGCCATGAACGTGTAACTTTGCATGTATGATTTAGAGGCCGAATAATGATTTGCATAAAACCGCAATATTGATTGAATTATTAAAAAATTATATTTCACTTTAAAAGAAATCCGACCAGACAGTTTGACCGTATTGGTCCAAAGTTCATGTGAAAAAAGTTTCGTGCGAGTAACGAAAAAAAACCCAGGAGGAGATAGATTTTTACTGTTTTTCATATAATTCCGAATTGTGGGAGACCTAAAGGTCAGAGGTCAAAAGTTAGAGGGTAAAAGTTGTTCGGCATGAGGAGACGCATACGTGTATACAGGTTTCATGGCTGTACGTATAACAGAGCATGAGCTCTACCTGTTCAAAGATCGCACTTTCGAAGGCTTCCTACAGCGCCACCATTTGGCCGATTGCTGTAAAAAGTAATAGCACACTGCGCCACAGTAAGCTGAACACATTGATGTTTTTATTTTCATTTTCTCACTAAGTATGTAGGAGTAGAAAGGAACCGAAGTTCCCGTCTACTTTATATAGTATAGAAAGAAATAATGACAATATCTAAAGTGTGCTCGCCTTATAGGCGAGCCCACAATTACTGAACGCACAGGAACAAGGGACCCCTCCAAAGATAGATCTCAGCGAGGTGGAGGCAGACGCGGGGGTCTGAAGGTATGAAAAACGGCCGAAAGACGCGGACGCGACCGCGGTTCGCTATAGGGCTAATGACCACTAGGTGAGCAACTTACACAGTATGGCTTTAAACCCCTATAAATATATATGCCTTATGGAGTGTCAGATAGACCAGCTTGGATCTATTATGAACAAAGTGGTCCAACAGGTGACAAGCTGTAGGCTACCTAGCCCTGAATACAAGCCAAGGGGCCAAAACTGCTTCAGAAATGACTTTTGCGGCTATATTTGGGTAGAAGCTGACAACCTTTTTTTTTTGTGTTGAAGGTACGGTTAAGGTGGTTGGCATTTTGAATTTATTTTCTGGTGACTTTTATAAGCCCTTCAATAGTTGAATGCCCATTTCATGCTATAGGCCTATTCAAATAATCCGATTAAACATCATAAGCATTTCATTAATTCTTTACTTTTAAATGTATTTCTTTCTCTATGTTATATTAAAGGAAATAGATAAAAGACCAATATGGAAGGTTATTTTGAATGTTATTGCAATAGATTTGTAAATATTATGGTAAAAGGCAACTTCTTTAATGGCGTTTTTGTCCATTTTGAGTAGGCCTATACAAGAAATTACTCCATTAAAAACACACATCACACCAAAATGGATAACATAGGTCACAGAATAACAGCAAGACTAAGAATAAGAACATTGAAAATGTGTTATGCTAAATGGACAATGTGACGATACAATTGAATATAACATGACAACAATCAATGCTGATGGCAAACTGTACCGTACTGTCCTGTGTATTATCTAATAATGGAAATATGTGTAATCAGTAAACAAGAAGCACTCTGGTTGTATGTAAAAATGTATGTAACAACATACAATTTTGGTGAACTTAATAATATAGATACCCATTTCCTCCAGCAAGGGAAATGTATTTTCAGCCCAAGCCAATTGATTCGCTGAGCACACGAGCAATTAGGGGTTAAGAGTCTTAAACCCTTGTGTTGATGGGACACACATCGACATCGCTACCCTGGCCTGGAATCACACCACCAATCACACAACCAGGGGCTCTGGTTCCCCAGGCGGGCTCCCTAACCATTCTATGCCACCCTTAACTCTTTCAGTTTCACTAGTGAGGCACTACTCCTGATCAAGGTCCATTTCTTCATTGTCAGTTTCTTAATAATTGTCAAATTAGTTTTTGTACCAAGCTGCACAGGCACATCCATATGCTCCACTGCAGTAAATCCCTCCATTTACGACAGAGACAATGCCCTGCACTGGTTTCCACTTGCTTTGCATCCACAAACTGTAAGTTCCAAGCATCTGGCCTGAAGAGGTTATTACGTTTAAAGCTGGGGGACCAACCTGCCTTCTACCATGTGCCAGCCACAATTGATTGGTGAGGGTAGCTTTGGAAGGATAGCGTTGGATACCCTTGTTGATTGTGGGTCAAGGCATCACTTGTTGGTGGCAGTGTATCAAGATTGGCTTTCAGTTTTCAAGGCCATGAATATGCATGAATATTGATTTGCTGGTTGATATTGAATATTAAAGTCAGACATACACAAGAACACTTTGAACATTTTTTATCCATGGCTTGTCACAGTATCTACTGTTATGAACAAAAACAAATAAATGCTGTACATTAGGTTAGCCGTAAATGCTCAAAACATTGTTTAAAACAAGAACAATGGAAAAACTGCAAAAATTACATACCTATTCTAAAATCCTCAAGCTAATCCAAGCTAATTTAGTAGACTATTGGCTATGTACGGTAGTGAGTGAGTGAGGGGAGAGAGAGAGAGAGAGAGAGAGAGAGAGAGAGAGAAAGAGAGAAAGAGAGAGAGAGAGAAAGAGAGAAAGAGAGAGAGAGAGAGAGAGAGAGAGAGAGAGAGAGAGAGAGAGAGAGAGAGAGAGAGAGAGAGAGAGAGAGAGAGTTACAGGTGGGAATAGCAGACTATCATCCTACAAAGATTAAAACTATTATACAAAAACACCAACACCAAACACCACGCCAAAAAGAAAGGAAAGCAGTATGGCTCAAAACATTGTCTAAAACAATGGAAAACTGCAAAATTGTGTTCTGCTGCCATTCACCAGGCTGCTACAGTACTAGCAGACTATCGTTCTACAAAGATTATAACAACAGCCTGGCTTCACCAAACACCACGCCAAAAAGAAAGGGAAAAAAAAGAATCACTGCAGTTTCTGTTGGTTGTCAGCCAGCTGGAAGCGGGGGCTGACTGACAGGAACATGACAAAAAGAAGCACTGCAGTTTCTGTTGGTTGACGAACAGCCAGCTGGACATGCCGCTTCCTTGCTGCTCCTCCACAATGACCTGCAGACACACACACACACACACACACACACACACACACACACACACACACACACACACACACACACACACACACACACACACACACACACACACACACACACACACACACACACACACACACACACACACACACACACACACACACACACACACACACACACACACACACACACACACACACACACACACACGTACGTCATATGAATAGGACACATTGATATGATAATGTCAACAACAAGGGTAACCTCCCCCCAAATAATAATAAAAAAATAAAAAAAAGAATTAACATGTAATGCCAAAGAACTTACAGACAATACAGCACTGTTAAAATTAAAGAAAATACGTTGTGCTCTAGTTAATATGAATTGTTAATTGTTAATATATTTACATTATTATTATAGAGACAAAACGGAACCGTATTGCTGCTCTTTGGCACTGGCAGAAAGCCGCTCTTCTCGCAGTCTCACACTGACCAGGAAATTGAAGTAGGCTCAGCATGACATTTATTTTAATTGTAATTCAGCGGCATATAAAATATATGTACCCGTTAGTTATTTTATTTACATCAATAACTACTTTATGCTTATTCATTGTAAAGATCAAAATCGCTATAATTTATCACACCGCAACCACCTTATTGCTCAAGCTGGCCATCAACATAAAATGTATTTTATTTGTAATTCTATGCAAAAAAATATATATATACATATTACAAATGTCTGTTTTAGCAACATTGTCAAGTTGTTAGTTTTTATAAATGTTTATTTGTTGAAATGATAAAAATCGCTATCCCCCTGGAGGTCTGCTGCTGACCGTTTGTTGCCCCAGATGGCACCGCCCCTCCCATCAGTTGATTTACAGTTGCCTACTCTACTGCTCCATCCACGGTGTAAATAGAAGATATTGTTGAGTCTTTGGACAGCCAAGTTGTCATAAAGTCAGTGTATGACTTAGAGCCCTGCAAGCCCGACGGGACCCGACCAGGGCCCGGCCCGCCAAAACAGGCCGGGCTTGGGCTCGTTTCGAAACTCACCAACGGGCCTAGGGCCGGGCCCGGGCTCAGAACCATGCTCGGAACATTTCGCGCTGTGAATTTCACACATGACGTCTCTGTGTGTGCGCTTAGCTAGAATGGAGTGTGGTGTGTGTGTTAGTGCTGCCCACAGACATATAAAGCTAGACGCCTCCTTCGGCTAGGGGGCGTATGCATCTAGCAACCAAGGGAATCTTCGTCACTTCCGTGTTCATTGCTTCAGCGTGCGTCACACATACGGAAGTCGGTAAGCCAATCAGAGGCAGGTGGGGGCTGGTCTTTACGTATGCAGCCTGTAAGAACAGCTGAGCAGCGCAACATCGGAACTGGCTCTGTTGAAATGAATTGTGGTCCTTGGATAAGTCACGGAAAAGACACACTGTGATTGGCCAGTAGTCACTTTGACTGACGGCGTTCCCTTGGTTTTTCCAGGAAGTCCGGGCTAGAACTTTTGCACATCGCTCCAATTAACTGCAGAGGCGAATGAGGCATCTAGCTCTTTATATCTGTGGTGCTGCCTCCCATAGCCTTCTAGGCTAATAGCCTTCTAAGCTATGGGTTCTATCCGTATCTATAGCAACACGGCTCTGACATGAGTACATTAGCCAATGGAGAGCCTCAACGAGCCGAGGGCTCGACGGCTTTTCTTCTGTCAGACACTCACACAAGTCTACTCTGCGGTGCGTACACAGCGAGACTAGAAAATTAGGAGCACTACTGTAGTTTCACCCATTTCACCGTCATTTCTCAAATCGCCCTGTAATGATTCCCCGACCTCCCGAGTCCCGTATCAGTTACGGGATGCGTGCGTCTGTCTTTACTCTTTAGTACTGGACGATACTCTGTATTTTACGAGATGGCTTGTAACCACGGGCGGCAAGCCGACAATAATATCAATATCTAATTGCTGTGACGATATACAGTAACATAACAAACGGTGGGTGGAAGAAGATTTCTTGCATTGTGATGTATGTGTAATTACTTGCTGTGCTGTTGTGTTGTGTTGACTTCTTTCTTGTAATCAGAGCGCAAGACAGTATAGAGGGTTTAGTATAGAGGGCTGTACATACGTCTCTCAGTCTCCGTCCTCTCCGACCATAGTTTTCGTCGGAAAGTTTCGACTTTCTGATGTGCGTGCAGCTTTCCGAACTCAAATTAGGAGTAATCCTTTTCAGAAGTTGCAAGAGATGTCATTTTGTAGTTGAACTGGACCTTTCCGACGCAAATTTCGGTGGTCTGTGACAGTATGGACGCCCCTTGAGAGTGTAGCTGCAGTGCGCAGCATTGAAAGCCACGCACACAAATAATTAATTAATAATAAGGTGACGGGCTTCGGGCCGGGCTCTGGCTTTAAATAGCGGCACCAACCGGGCCACGGGCCGGGCCTGGACTGAAGTCCACGGGCCAGGGCCAGGGCCGGGCCCGGGCCCACATTTTAGGCCCGTGCAGGGCTCTAGTATGACTGCCGCGGCCATAAACCGCAGATCACTCTGGTGCTTCTAGTGGAAGAGACAGCAGGAAATGGCAGCTAAAAGCATCCCAGAGGTCGAGCGGAGAAGTGTTGGACTTTCGATAAGAAACTCTTGACACCTTTTTGTAGAAAACTTGTACTTTTTTAGCGGTAAATATGCCACTAAGTTAAGGAATCTTTATAATTTTTACACCTACAACTGCTAGTTTTAAAATTTGTTTTCGAAAGGCGCATTTTCACGTCGCACAGCTTCTGTGGGGGTAGTTTCAGAATATGATATGCAAGTTCAACTCTGCACCCTCCCCCATATTAGCCAATGGAATTAATTTATTGCAGTTACTGTACAGAAAGTACTACTTTCAGTTCAGTATTTGCAATAAATTAATTTGATTGGGTAATCAAAAGGTAGGTTTTCTTTACATCATCACAAATATTAGCTAATTAGATAGCCTGATATGGACCATTTTGGGGGTGTCCTTCCAACTTTAAATAAGCTGCTGCGAGCTAGGGCAGACGGACAGAGTACAATACACAGTATAGTCATCAATCATATTAGCTAATCAGACTGATTTAACTTTTTTTTTGTCTTTAAAGTATATTTTGATGGCAATACTTTTGTACATTTCAAGCTCCAATTTAACACTAATGTTGTGTACTGTGTACAACATAAACCCAGACAACTTGATACATAACTTGACATGAGTTCATTTCTGAATATTATTTCCATTTTCGATCACAATCATAACCAATAATCCCTTAAAGGTGTATTCAGTGATAATGAAAGTGGCCAGGGGTCATCTTGTTACAGCGTGGAAATGTTTAGTTTTTTATAGATTTTCTACACCATTATGTTCTCGTTTTGATCATTAGACCCAATCACTGAATATCGGAAGGCCTACGTCTCCAGCTTCAGGATATGTATGATATTGATTTACTACGAGACTGTGGCATTTTATGAGTTCAGTAGTTTACAATCTAGGCATTTAGCAGACGTTCTTAATTCAGAGTGACTGTGGTTCTAAAAACTTTTATTTTGACCATAACTACGGCCATACTCTACCCTGATTGGTCGAGGACTGGCTGGCCACCTCTGAAAACGGAATCTAGCTATGCTCGCAACACAGGTCATGGTGGAAGACCTTATATGGTCAGCACACATTCTAGTGAGGAGAATGAATGGAAAATGTACCAATTATATTTGTATTTGAATGAAATACAATCACTGAATATACCTATAACTAATGGTGTGATGAGGTATGGTTCACCAGGTTTCCTCCTCCCATTCTTCCCACAAGTCCGCGACAGTCATCAAACGATTCGGGTTCAACGCCAGTCGGGGAACAACTGGGAAAAAGAGTACATTGAAATTTAAGTAGAAGAATAAAGAGAGGTGATCAAGCTTAGATCATGGATGAGCAATACAAAAACAATTACCTTTTCACAACAGCGTTACAAAGTGCTTAATAAGAGCATGGGTGACCAAATGCATATAATCTGTATCACATTGCGACGCATTTGTAAGACTTTAGGCATGATAGCGATCGAGAAATTGCATGTTTAACCACCATAGCAACCCCATCTTTCAAACATGGCAGCCATCTTTGTTTACATTTTAGGAAAACATAATGGCTGCTATCTCATGAATGCCTGAACGGATTTCCATTCGGATTTTTTTGTTTGAAAGCTGTGAGCAATGTGGACACACGTGGTGCATTATCTAGGCATGGGTGTGCATGATCCGTGCACTATGAATTACATGGATGTCTATGGATACAGTTTGGCCTATGAGAGTATGAAGGTTTTGTTAAATGGCAGCAGATGAGTTAATGACCATATTATTGGTCAAAAGGGAGGAATGTTGTAGACTTTTATGAAATGTAACTTTTGTTTTGTCCTTAAGCTAATCAGAAGGTCATGTCATTGGATTAGTCATGTCAGGGTGTTGTATTCTAGGCTTGAGAACAACTGTTGTGTGAGTCACTCCTTCACCCGTTACCAGAATGTCATGTCCTGTCGGAAGCATTCCTGACTAAAAGCCTTAAAAGGATGTTTGTTAACTCGACTCTGATTATTTTAAAGTCTCTCTGAAGTGTATAAGAGGGCTGTATAACCTGTAAACTGGAGTGGAAGGCTATACCAGTTAGGTGTAGTGCTGTCAGCTCGGAGCTCCTTCTTGAATAAATACTGATTGTGTTTGAACACTTCTCAACCTTTCTTTTCTCAGTATATTTTTATGCAATAATCATAGAAATCTACGACACCGGCAAATTGTAGTCCTTTGAGTACTACAACATGACGTGTTGTAGTTTCCGCTCCAGACCGGTTACAACCCCGAAAGGTTTTGTGATCCCAGGCTAAAGCCAGAGCATGATGTCAGAGCGACAAACCCATAGAACCACAGTGCCAGGCGTAAAGTTCTCAAATTCTGCCCGAACCCGACCATACCCGAACCTGACCGACATGGTAGGGCCTAAAATGTATGCCAAGAAAATATATTCTTTTATTACTATTACTCTCAATACTCTGTGATAAGAGTTATGAGAACCTGACCATTCTTAATTTTCAGGCCCGTTGAGAACTCTAGTCAGGCGTGACAGATACATACGGACAAGCTGTGACTGTTGAGTGCCGTCTTTCCAAAGTGTGTTCATTGTCCAGGCTTCACAGACAACAATAAAACCAATTACATCGCTTTATAAACAAGCATTGAAAATAATGGATAAAAAACAAATGAGATGGCACCACTGCATAATTCTTCGAAAATACAATATGCTCAGTTTTGACAGTTTCATTAAATTTTCCTTTATCAAATTAATCTTTAAATGTGTAAACGATCTTGCCCCAGCAGTACTTTGTCCCCAGGTGAAAGGGACAGGTACTAGAGTTACAAGGGGATCAGCAAATGGCGACCACAAGGCAGCAATGCGCAGCACCACGTTTGGTCAGACTTCATACTCAGTAAAAGGGATACACTTGTGGAATGCCCTACCGACTGAAATAAAAAAGCAAACTGACCTCAAAATATTTAACGAAAAGGTTAAATGTTGGTTAAAATCAAACCAAAACTGTGAACATACGTAGGACACTTAAGAATGTTAATTGCTTTTTGACTAAATTGGAATGATTTTGTACTTTAGAGCTTCATGCATATACTTTTGTAATTGATTTTTGGTAGATATTGAATAATTTTGTAATAGATTTTAGATAGACATTTGTATATTTGTGTAATAGATTTTTAGATATAGACACAGTATATGCAATAGAAAGGCCTAACCAGGGACTGGGGTTGCAAATTAGCCTAGGCTACAAACCCTACATACAATGCAACGGTTTCATGTTTTTTAACTTGATACATTGTTTTTGTATTGTCCCTGTCAAATAAACATTAAATAAATAAATAAAGTTTAAGTCACAGCATGGTTTAAATAGCCTATCGTAAATATGAACTGTGGCTAATATATTGTTTTTAATCCACGTTGGTCCGTGTTTACTTAGTTACACTAGAGTTTCGAACAGCATAACAACAGAAGTGTCATGGCAGCACAGACTTCCTCTAAAATCTTTGGATTTCAAAATAAGAGACTTTTAATGATTAGTTTAATGATTAGTTTAATTTTAATGACTACTTTTATTTGTAGGTCTACTTACAGGACGTACATCTTAACGTATACCGGAGCTAGTGTCTGACACTAAATAAATAATTACATAAAGCTCTCTCTCGCCATCTCCATCTCTCTCTCTCTATATATATATATTCCCTTTAATAACACCAATTTGTATTGTTTTATATCATTATCATCGTTGATTCATCACCTTTACAAGGTACAGTTTTTAAGCATTGGGCATTCTTAGAATGAGCACAACAGCCAAACACGTGGGTAGCGCCGACCCAAACTTTGCCAACATTTGGTTCATTATATCCACCCTTTAATTATGGCAGGCCTGCAATACTGTTCTTTTGGTGTTCACTTTTGTTGCTTGGAGCATTGAATGGTAGCACTCTCCCACAGTAATAAGGACAAGAACAAAACAACACATATTGGCCATTTTAAGCTCAGTGTCAGGGAAGCCCAAAACGAGAGTAAATGCCAGCAGAACAGTATTGCAACCATTTTGGCAACATTTTGGTTGACGCTTTTGGCTGTGTAGCTCATGCCTCGAATGCCCCATGATTACAAGCTGTACCTCGTAATGGTGACGAATCAACAATAAAAAGTATATAAAAATGTGTGTGTGTGTGTGTGTGTGTGTCACAAATATATTAATCTGGGGGTCCTTCATATGAAATATTCGTGAACTACTAAGTTACAAGCAACTGGAAATAAGCCTTGGCCTCTAGGATCTCCTTTTAGTTGACCTTGTACCAATGATTTGTACTGTCATGAAACTGTACCTTTTTCTATTGCAAACTTCTAATAAAATCTTCTTCAAAAAAGCCCAACAAGTAAAAAGATGTTATTATTTATTTTTGGGGTCTGGTGCCAGCAAAAAGTAGCTTTCCTTTGAGATGTTATAGAAAATTATCTATTGGTTCTTTTTAAGCGAATTCATTTTATAATGGGTTTTATATAATGTACTTTGGCCATACTGTCTGGCAGCAGAGGGCAGCCTTATGCAACAAATTGAATGGAATTGGCCCATGCGGCCTGCCGCGTTCCGCTGTCTAGCGCCTGTTCATAGAAAAAAGCCAGGAAGTGATTTGGGACTACATTGATGTTTACGTGAAGTAGATTTTTGAGAGCAGCATTAAGGGAGATGCTTTGACTGTACACACCCGCGCGACCCCCCCCATCAGCTTACCGATATCAAAACAAGGTAAGAAAGAACAAGCCGTATTGGCATCGCGCCGCCGTCAAAAATGGGGCAAACAGGAACGTCCGTAGCAGTAAAAGAGTTAATCAATAAGTATACATCGGCCCCAACTGTTGCACCCATAGTGTATATCATCACCACCAATGTCATACTCACCTCGGAGGACATCAGCAGGTGTAATGCCTATCCTCCTGATGTAACGATGGGCATAGGCACACGCATTCAGTCTCTTCACAGAATTAAACCATGCATGCACGTAGTCCTCTTCCTCTGGGACAAGAGGAAAGGAGAAAAGGAAAGTAGGAGAATATGGAGAAGTGAGGGGGAAGCACATCGTGTCAAATAAAGTTTAGATAACTAGAAGCTTGGCCGAGCGTCTGGTACAGTGAAGGTACCATGCAATTTACTGTACCTTGTAATGTCTCTAAAGTCCCACTAGGTATTTTTAACATATATTTGCATTCACCTTCGTTGAGGCCGGTGAATTGCATGTCCACCAACTTTGCCCAGAAGAGGATGTCTGTACGTGAAACTTTGTTCTGAAACATAATACATTATATTATCAGTTTACACCTGCTTGTTTTTTATTACACACTGAATCCAAAAATATTGTGTGTGTGTGTGTGTGGTGTGAGTGAGAGAGATTACACAGCACAGCACAGAGTGTGTGTGGTGTGAGTGAGAGAGATTACACAGCACAGCAAGACAGACAGACAGACAGACAGACAGACAGACAGACAGACAGACACACACTTTCAACACCCAGGGGGGTCCCAAATTATTTTGGGCGGGTCCCCAGATGATTAACTTAAGCCCCGTTTTCATAGTGTCAAACTTCTGGAAGTTTTTTCAAATATTACAACAATTCACCTTTTGTCAGCCTTCTGATTGGTCCCTGAGACTCCCTGACTGGCCAACCAGAAAAAAACCATTCACTTTTTGTTATCGGGGGTGGAGTTTGTGCAGTGGAGAATGTTGCTTCAGGCTTTCAACAACTGTCCGCTCTGCGGAGCACAGCGTTCGTCCAGTACGGCCACGCGAGGTGATAGCGATCTCGCTCATCATAATGAATAAGCTTCAACAAACTAGTTCACATGGACCTTATCAATGTAACTAAGAGTTACGATTGGGTACATATATTTTAAATGGGCAGAATTACGAAAAGCCAGCCTATTATGTGAGGAGAACTATACTCTGGCAGTCATCTTCCTACCCAAGATGCACTGCGCTTTCTCTTTCTATTTCTATTCTCTCTCTGATCCAGAGGATTAAACTATTTAAAACATATATTTTCGGGGGAAATGTAGATATCATGTAGATGTGTTTCTTTGGTACTTTATATAGCTGTAATGAGGCTATGAAAAAAAAAAGAATCTGCAATGGTGATTCTGTCCCACTGGGATTAAACAAATTAAAACATATATTTTCAGGGAAACCCCCTGTTTTGCAATGTAACTACTGTACCTTTGTCTTCCCTTTTTATTAATATCACCTAGATGTTTTTCCTTTGGTACTTTAAATTGCAATAATGAGGCAATGAAAATACCCTCTCCCCCCATTCACTGCCACTATAAAAACAATCTGCCCAGGGTCAAATGTACCACCATAGTAACAGGGCAGAATGGGGCGGGATTTGCAAATTACAGAATTTTGAAATTCACGCCATGTGAAAACAGTCACTTAGTTTTGGGATCCGAAATGTCATGGCAAAATACCTAGTAATTTTAGCTGAAAGTACCGTGAGAATACCAATTTCCTTGCAGTGAAAACGCATACCGTGATTTTTGAATTTGTTTGACAAGGACGTGCGTGCAATGAGCCAATATTAAAAGTTATAGCATTGTATTTGGGATTGAAAGCTTCACCTTGCATAAGGGGATTCATTATTAGGCTATCCATATTGCATTCGAATGTAAGTTTACTAAGGCAGACAGAAGTCTATTTCTTTCTCCAATCTCCACCCTATACAAATATATAAACTTATTTTATTCTATAGCCTATTTTTGATTAAGCTGTGTGGTTTTGATATAAAGTCCCGTCTGGAGAACGGGAGACCAGAGCCCTGCACGGGTCCAATTTTGACAACCTGTGCCCACCCCGCGTGTCATTAATCAGATCCGTGTACCGCCGTACCGCCTGCTACCCGTCATTATTAACAAATCTAAACCAGACCCGCCCCGCCCGTCAAAAAATGGACCCATCACCCGCCCTGTTACCCGTGATTACATGCATTGAAGTAAATAGCCTACAGCCATGCGTGCGTTCTTCCAATGGCATCGCACTCCATTTTCACTCCATAGTTGATCCCCCTGCACGCCATCGTAAAATGCTGTTATTATGCCTATTATTAATAGGTCTATTATTATTTGGATAAAGTAGAACAACCTTTAAAACCAATCATACTAATTTAAAATCGTATCATGATCTGTCACGACAGCTTGTTGCTGCAGCTGCTTTCTGCCTCCGCTGCTTTGTGCAGTTGTATTTGTCATACGATGGTGTCGCGCATTGAAAATATCAGAGCTACAAGCTCACAACATGTCGGAACTTGCAGCTTTGTGAGCTTGCATGTCTGCTATGCTCGACACGCAACGTCATATGGCGAAGCACATATCCAGCTTTTCACAGCTGAAGGGAACTCCACTCGCTGTCTGTCTGTCTTCGTTCTCTCATCACTGTTTAGGCTACTGTTATGATGATAAACAGCCCAAGCTAATCTAAACCAAAACGGACCCATGATGTGACGATAATAAAAAAGGGATCGGAACTCAGTCGTGGAATCACATGGATATTATACAATCATGCACCTTTCTGATCGCAGCAATGATGTGGTTGAATTGGACAAGTTGATTGCAGGCAAGTCATCCTTCCTTGCGCCTCATCATCATGACATAAAACAAACCCTCAGACTTGTAGGTTTGCATATTACGTTTTAATGAGATGTAGGCTAAAGCCCAAATCATATTAGTTTGGGCAACTACATCGCGCTAGGCAAGCAGATCACTCGCGGCCACTTTATTCAGTTGTGTGTCGGTCGTGTCCTCCACACTGACTGTGTGCGCCCCAGCCCGGCTGCCGCCGCTCCATGTGTGTGACTTGACGTTTAGGTGGAAACAGTGCTGTATGCATGCCGTGGTATGGTTCTGTCGTGCTGCTCACTGTGTGCGCTCTTGAGACGTTGTTTTAGGCAGAAACAGTTGTCTGATTAAATGTCACCCGCCCGTGTTTTTAGTCGCTCACCGCCCGTCCCCATACCCGCACATTTATAATAGTAGATATATTCTGCCCGTATCCGCCCGTCAAACACGGGTACCTGTCGGGTACCCACGGGGCCCCGAACCGTTGCAGGGCACTGCGGGAGACTCAATAGGACGCGATGCGCACATTATGCCGTGATAAAAGCTGCAAGCTTCATCATTAATTAATAGTTTCTCGTCATCGTTGTGTGATGATTAAACGTGTTACAGGGCAGCGAGCATCGAGTCTGGTCATATCGTTGCATTGCATCAGGGAATATGGATACCAAACTAACTTATCTATAACATTCCCACATCTCCAAACATAAACATGCGCACACACACACATGTGCCAGTGCCATCAAGGATCACCTCTCCCAACTATAAACAACTTAACTTGGTAATACATACAACGTGCGTGTGTGCGCACACGTGTGTGCACGTGTTTGCGCGTGTGTGCGTGTGTGCTTACTCCAAGGAGATACTTCGTTTGTCGTTGTTTCAGTCTCTTTGCCAGTTCTTGCATCGCTGAAACCTAGGCAAAACATTTCAAAAGTTAGATTTTTTTTAAACAAAAAGATTTTGAAAATAGCAGAACTACAAGTTGTGAGTTTTATAGCCGGCTGCCTATGAGTAGTGCGCTGTGCACGGTCACAGCAGAGACAGAGTGTCAGTAAAAGGAGGGAGGTTCCACAGAGCTCTACCCGGGTAGCAGTGCGCTGTGCTCGACACAGCAAACACAAGAGTGTCGGTAAGGAGGAGGGAGGTTCCACAAAGCTCTGTAACCCAGGGAGCTGTGCGCTGTCCTCGGATCCAGTCAGGGTGGAAGATACATAACGATACATAGCGATATTCATTATTTCACCAAAGCATAAACGGACTACTTGTTATGAAGGATATTAATGTAAATAAGATATCTGAATGGATAAATGTTATATGCCCATATTTACAATTAAAGGACAATATATGTAGAGGTTACTTCCTCATAATGCGATAGCGGTGAATGCAGCGGGGTGGAGGAGACAGGAGAGTAGAGAGATGGGCGGGGAGCAGAAAGACAGAGGGAAAGGGGGTATATCCGAGGACGACCCACTGCAACTTCAAAATACATTTTAACCAGGATGCTGTTCTTTTTTCTGGAAGCTCTGGTGAACTCCATGCCCAAGAGGGTTAAGGCAGTGCTGGAATGTAATGGTGGCCACACAAAATATTGACACTTGGGCCCAATTTTGACATTTTCACTTAGGGGTGTACTCACTTTAGTTGCCAGTGGTTTAGAAATGAATGGCTGTGTGGCGAGTTAATTTGAGGGGACAATAAAAATTACAAGAGAAAACACAGAAATGAGGGGTGTACTCACTTATACTATTAAAAATAATAATAGAATGTAACACACACACACACACACACACACACACACACACACACACAATGTAAAAGTAATTTTGTCTTTCTATTTAAGGGAAATTCAAGGTTACTCTAATGAAAGAACTCCATGACACATTTCATTTAAACAAAAAGCAAAGCACTTAATTTAGGAATAAGGAAGGTATAGGCCTACAGGGAAGGCAAATAAACTTAGGTCTAATATACTGTACATCCAAACAATGCAGAACAACGTCTAGCAGCTGCTGTTTCACCCACATTTCCCAAAGTACTGTGCGATTGTCCTTCCCAAAACAGAAGTTTTTCAGCACTTTATCCAAACTGTTTGGTCAAATCTTTGTGGAGTTGCATGAATTAGAATACCATGGTTGAGGCCAGTTGTGGAAAGTAACTAGGTACAATTTTGAGGTATTTGTACTTTACTTAGTATTTCTAATTTCCAATACTTTTACTTCTACTCCACTACATCTCAGAGGCAAACATTGTACTTTTACTCCACTACAATTATTTGAAATCTTTAGTTACTAGTTACTTACTAGATTTTGATTAGTAATTACAAAACATGCATCCACCACTTCAACCCTATACACAATTTGGTCATTTATAGCCAATCTACAAGCTCACAACGTGTCATGAGGCGATCACAATGTGTCATGATGTGATGCATTGTGAGCTTGTAGATCTGCTATCTTCAAAGAAATGGGACATCATCAGTATGACGTGTTTTGAAGTTCCTATATGGGCATAAATGGACACAGGCAAACGTGTTCTGCATAATGACTACTTTTGTACTTTAAGTACATTTTAGCCGGTTTTCCATATGCATAGCCCCACTCCACCCCACACACTTGTGGTGGGTTTTCCACTGCAAGGAACTGAGTATAGTGGTGTGAAAGTGGTACAAAACGGGGTACTAAAAAGTATCCACTCTAAAGTGTTTCTGGGATGGGCCAAGCGAGGCCAAAGCAGTGACATATAATGCTGCTTGCTACTGATTGGTCGGCGAGGCCAAAGCAGTGACATATAATGCTGCTTGCTACCGATTAGTGACATATAATGCTGCTTGCTACTGATTGGTCGGAGAATCTGTCTCATGGCTGAGCTGTGTCTTTCAACACAAATCGAGACAGATTTTAGTTCGCAAGTCACAGCTGCAAATCAAATATAAAAGCAAAACCTGATTGTTTTATATATCGGTTTAATAAAGAGGTCGATTAGGCAGAATTGTGTTACCCAGCCCTGCAGTTGAGATTCCACGAAGCACCAAGAAATAACCAACACAACAGCGGACATATATCTATCGCCGCGAATCGCAATAAACAGCGGCCAATGTGTCGGCCATCCGTTATTTTATATAGATCTATCTTCTCAGTGAGATGTCTCCTGTTTGTATTTGTAACTGCATGTGTTGAATAGGGAAAAATAATCTCTTCTGGCAGTCTACTGATATAGGCTACAGTAACCAAATGGACCCAGTGCTACAGAACAGAACCCAATAGATCCAGCCGTTCCTTAAACGCACACATAAATAATAGGCCTAATAGCAGAGTGTTTTTTATATTTATTACACTCGAGGGTCTGCCTTATCACGGTTATTTGGCACTTCAGCCCTGCCTACGGAACTCGCCTTCGGCTTGTTCCTGCAGCAAGGCTGTCGTGCAAAATAACCGTGATAAGGTACACCCTCTTGTGTAATGTTGCTTATTACCCGGCTTGGTTGAATGCTTGATTTTGATTGGTCGAGTGCTGAAATCAGCGGTGAATTATGAGCGTATAATGACCACTCCGCTCTATAATTCACCGCTGCCTAATCAAAGGCTCAGAGCAGCTGCTGTATTCAGGCTGCACTGCGTGGATTTCGTGCCGTATCCAACATGTCAGCCATGTAAACAAACACACAGCGACATTTACAACCAAACGTTGCTCTGAAGAATGTCTTTAAAAACATTTGAGGCGAGAAATAGACAACGCAGTAACAGAAATGGATTCTAT
The DNA here is from genome assembly GCF_963921795.1 of Nannobrachium achirus. Taxonomy (NCBI): domain Eukaryota; kingdom Metazoa; phylum Chordata; class Actinopteri; order Myctophiformes; family Myctophidae; genus Nannobrachium; species Nannobrachium achirus. Next base: position 41,943,671 of record NC_137832.1, on the reverse strand, counting down.
TTGATCAGCACTTCCTTGTTTTCCAAGGCGACCGTGTTGCGCTCGGGGGGACGCACTTTCAGCCGTCTGTAAACAAAGACACACTTTGTTTTGATTTTAGTTTTGAGTCAAATTATTAATGTTATGTATTAGCCGGGTAATAAGTGCTATAAGGTCTTGCTGCTTGGTCATTATGGCTTATATGGACACTTCGGGCTGATAATTCCCTTATCACCCCGTCGTGTCCATATAAGCCATAATGACGGCGCAGCAAGACCTTATCGCATACTTAATTGATCAACACAAATCTTACGGTTTTTAAGTCGTCGTAGATGTCGTCTTCTTCCATGAATTCATCACCTGCATCTTCAACCTCTTGGGGATGCTGGAATATCCGACTGCAGTGTTACAACAATAAAACAAAGTGGAAAACAAAGTAAAAGATAATGAGGATGCAGCGTAAGCTTTTTCAGCAAATGTAGTTAGTCCTTGTATGACACTTTCTGCTGCTCTAAAAAAAACAAGATTTAAAAAAAGAACATATAAGTGCCTTTCTTAACTGTAAAGAACTGTAAAGATAAAAGATGTATTTGGCTTTAATTTCATTGCACAATCCATGATTCCCGGAGGCGCCCCCACCTCTCCCCCTCGACCTCAGTCTAGTATCACAGCCGCCTCTATTGGGTCCATTCACTTCAATGTAAATACAGCAGATTTTACACATTAAATATCAATTCCGTTTTGGACCCAGAGCTTCAAAATCTCTTCCAATCCGTCAACAAGGCCGGGATATGCATTGGAAAAATATGTAGACCTTTAAACTTTTAAACAATACAACAGAGGAATATATAAGGACGCAACAGAGAGGAATAAGGAAATCGCCTGGCTGCTGGACCTACAGAGACTCTTGATCACGAGTCGAGTCTCGAGTCTTTGATCTACAAGTTGAGTTGAGTCTGGAGTCTTTGGGGGGTCGACACTCGAGTCGAGTCTTTGATCTACGAGTCGAGTCCGAGTCAAGAGTCTTTAGCGAAAAAATAAAAAAAGAATAATTTCCTTTTTAATTAATTTTATTATGTAATTATACGATGTAGCCGTCCGAGCACACTCCCCTCTTAATTTGTATTGGCCAGAGCGTTCAGTGCTGTGCATTCTGAACGCACCGACAGTTGATGATCTACACAGACTGACGTGACACACAACCCGAAATAGAAAATGCACAGGCACTGTAGGCACAGGCTCACACACACGTTAGTGACGCAATCGGACGCTGCATGCATGATTTGAGGCATTTTGTTCCAAAAATGTGTTATGCAAAAGTTGACCCGCTGGTGGCGCTATAACAGGCCAATGTGAGAAGGGTGGCAACTGTTCCTTGACCTAGTGGGAATGTGCTTGCAAGATTTCACACACATCACAGGCTGAGTTCATGATTTGAGGTGTTTTTGGCCACTTTATCGCTGCTTGCAGCTATATTATTATTAATAATTATTATTATTATTTTGTGTGTGCACTTCATAGGCATGTTAGATAAAGGTCCTTAGATTGTGTGTAGAATGTTTCATGCAAATTGCAACAAAAAAATCCAGAATAAAAACAGGTTTAAGCGTTTCACAAACTGCTCAAAATGATATAGCGCCCCCCTTTGGCCAATTGGGGTAAGATTGGTTTTAGTGATATTTGGAATAACACTATACATCTTTGCCAAATGCCATGAATATGTTACTTTGCATGCATGATTTAGAGGCAGAAGAATAATTTGCATAAAACTGCAATATTCATTGAATTTATTAAAAAAGCATGTTTAGATATTGGTCCAAAGTTCACGTAAAAAAGTTCAGTTAGAGAACTCACGATAAGGATTGAAACAATGTTTATTATTATTATTATAAATGAGTAATACAAGTGTATATGTCACATTTATTTTGGCGTCAGGCTCTGCTCTCCCTGCTCAGCGCAGCACAGAAGAACATCAATAACCATTAGGAGCAGGGAGATATAACTATATTTAAACACCCCCCATGGGGAACAGAATTAGCAGCAGAGCCTACTGGTGGTGCTGGGGAGGCGGTGGGGGCAAGCAAGTGCCAGCTGCCAATCAGCAAGGCAGGAGGAAGAGACAACTGAGCAGGCTTTAAGTAGGTTGGCAATGATCAGCTGACTGCCACGTCACCTGTGACGTAAGACTGGCGTAATAGCGTTGTAACAGAACTGAATGCAACCGCATTGACCCACTCAAGTTCTGCTAACTGAACCAATTCCGCAGGCTACATACATTTTTGTGCACCTGACGCGAACATTCCAGAATAAAAGTGGGTTTAAGTGTTTTACACTTAAATACAGATGTCCTCCTGCTCGAGTCAAAGCACGCGTGTAAGCAAGTTTGATTGATTGATTGATTGAAACCTTTATTTATTCTCGAAAAGAGCATTGAGGTTCACCCTCATACTGAGGTAGGGAGATTTAAAAGCATGTTATTAAATTGACCATACGATATTGGAGCATTAATTTTTAGCATGCATTGTAGATTGTTCCATGAGACAGGAGCATCAACGCAAAAAGCTGTTTTCCCTAGTTCGGACTGAACAGGTGGAACCTTAAGTGAAAGCCAGTCACTTGAGCGAGTCCGGTAAGTTATTGTTTTCCAGTCAAGTAGTAAAGTGATATAAGGTGGTAACTTCCCATCGATAACTTTAAAAATAAACTGGTGCCAGTGCCTTGTTCTTCTCTCAGCAAGGGATGGCCAGCCTACTCTCTCATAGAGGGTACAGTGATGGGTATAGTAACCTTCACCAGTGATAAATCTAAGTGCTGAATGGTAAACTGTGTCAAGGGGTAAAAGGGTAGTAAGGGGAAGCATTTCTATAGATAACATCCCCATAATCTAATACTGACATAAAGACAGCTTCCACAATCCTTTTCCTGCAGATCATTGGGAAGTTTACTTTATTTCTATATAGAAAGCCAATTTTCTGTCTTAGTTTGGTTGAAAGTTCTGAAATGTGGTGATTAAAGTTTATCGTCTAGCCAAATACCCAGATATTTATATTCTGTAACTCTGTCAATGGAGGATCTAATTAGAGTATCAATATGAAGACAGTCTGTATTTATATTTTTGGCTCTTGAAAATAGCATGAATTTTGTCTTGCTTAAGTTTAGAACTAGCTTAAGTGAGATGAGAGCATCTTGCAGGGTGTTAAAAGCATTTTGTAATTTTTCCATTGCTACTTCAACAGAATTGGCTATACAGTAAATAACAGTATCATCTGCATATAAATGGGATTTACAATGTTTTAATTTGGATACTATATTATTTATATAAATAGTGAAAAGGACTGGACCCAAGACTGAACCTTGGGGCACACCTTTAGTGACTTGCAAAAATTCAGATTGGGAATCCCCTCCTCTAAACACATTGGCGCCTCCCTGTCAAGTAATCACCTGTAAGTTGCATGACTTCAAACGAAACGAGTCATGACTTAAGCCGTTTGAAGTTTGAATTTTCAAACGCTTCGTATAGCGCCCCCCTTTGGCCGATTGGAATAAGATTGGTTTCAGTGATATTTTGACTAACCCTCTACATCTTTGCCAAATGCCATGAACGTGTAACTTTGCATGTATGATTTAGAGGCTGAAGAATAATTTGCATAAAACCGCAATATATATTGAATTATAAAAAAAAAACATTATTTAACGTACAAACTTCTCACCACATAGCCTGTGTAGAAATAGGTTCAAAGTTCATGAGAAAAAAGTTTCATGCTCCGAAAATCCCAGGAGGAGATAGATTTTTACTGTTTTTCATATAATTCCAAATTGTGGGGGATCTAAAGGTCAGAGGTCAAAAGAGGGTAAAAGTTGTTCGGCATGAGGAGACGCATACGTGTATACAGGTTTCATGGCTGGACCTCAAACACAGCATGAGCTATACCTGTTCAAAGTTCGCACTTTCGAAGGCTTCCTACAGCGCCACCATTTGGCCGATTGCTGTAAAAAGTAATAGCACACGTCGCCACAGTAAGCTGAACACATTGATGTTTTTATTTTCATTTTCTGTCTAAGTATACAGGAGTAGAAAGGTGCCAAAGTATTGAGGAGAACTGTCTGACTGACCTAAGTTACTAGATAAATAAACTAGAATTGACAGAGTCAATTTTGACAAGTGTGCCTGCAGCTCGCTAAATGTGCAACCTTGTGCAGCGGTTTGGACTGTGAGACCATCCACCAAGTTGCCTGTGTTTCGTTTTAAGAGGGTCAATCCCCCTGAAAAACACGTTCTGGCACGAAACGGTTACGTTTTGCGCGTTTGTGACGCCCCCTACGGGTCGAAGAGGAAATGCTTTGGGGGATCTGTTGAGTATGCCACCCGCGACCTGTGGTTAAAATTCAGTGTCGACCTTTTGTTTGTGATTTATTTTTTGCCAAACGGGCAAAAATTTGGCAGCCTGTTACGAACGAACAGTATGGACTATCAAAATACCCCTTGACTATGTTCATTGCATGGGTTCATAGATAATGTGTACCCATTTTTTTACATTTGACGAATATATGTAGGAAAAGGAGCAAAAAGTGTGTTTTGGCGAAAATTCTAAATGGCGGAAAATCTATCCTGACGCAAATGGGCAGGGCCTATATGGGGAGATGCGTCTTGACCCAAGGAATCCAGGGAAAAAATAATTTAAATTTTCCGACCTACGGTTCAAGAGTTACGAGGCAAGTGGACCGTTATAGCGCCACCATGAGGCAGAGTGGAAAAGCTTTTGGGGATTCGTTGAGTATGCCACCCCCGACCAGTGGTTGAAAGTCAGTGTTGACTCGACGTTTTGTTTGTGATTTCTGGCTATTGTTTGCGAAACAGGCCCCTCCCGCTAACTTTGGAAGCGCGTTACGAACGAACGGTATGGACTACCAAAATATCCCTTGAGTAACTTCATTGCATGGGTTCATAGATCATGTGTACCGTTTTTTGTGACATTTGAAGAAAATATGTAGGAAAAGGGGAAAACAGTGTGTTTTGGAGAAAATTCAAGATGGCAGAAAATCTAGCCTGGCGCAAATGGGCGTGTCCTATGCTTTGCGAGAGAAAAATACTTGAATGTGATTTCTTGCATTGTCCCATTATAAGTCAATGGGGACAATTAAGCGTTGTTTTTTGCCGATTACGTCGGCATGGTAAGGCGGATCGGAACGATAGGTAATAGCACACCATTCCCGGCCGAGCCGCACGTTTTGATGTATATATTGCGGGGGTAGCGTAAATGGTGCGGCACTAGTTACGTGCCAAACTTTGTGAAAACGCCACGCATGCATGCCTGGCTTAGGTATGAGGGAGTACAATAAGTGTTTTGCCATTGCATGGCAGGCACACTTAATAAGTGTTTTGCCATTGCATGGCAGGCACACTTAATAAGTGTTTTGCCATTGCATGGCAGGCACACTTAACTAGAATTGACAGAGTCAGTCAATAATGACAATATCTTAACTCATTGAGTGCCTATCCCGAATTAGTTCGGGATATATGATCGTATCACAGTGTGCCTATCCCGAACAAGTTCGGGATATAAAAAAAAAAAACATTTTTTGATTTTTTTTGATTTTTTTTTTTTTTTTTTTTTGGACCCCATCAAATCTGGTGAACATGATTTCAATCGCGATTTTGCATGTTCCACCCCCATACAACCCCATCTAACATACAGGGCAGCCATTTTTGGTTACATTACATGTAAAACATAATGGCGATTATCTCAAGAATGCCTGAACGGATTTACAATCGGATTTTTTTGTTTGAAAGCTGTGAACAAACTGCACAAATCCACTGGATTTTTCAGAGCTCATTCTTCTCTGTTTTTTTCCCATGCATGAGGTGTGCAAGGTTTAATCATGGCTAAGTTGACGAAAATAAGGCTTCTAAAATGCTTGGTAGCCAATAGCTAACTTCAAGCTAACTTCATCCTCTTCCTGTACATGCAGTCATGCACAAAGGAAAGTGTTCAGGCAAGTCATGGCTGCAGGGCTTCTGCATATACCAGCATATTTCTATGGGATTTTCTCTGGCCACTGGGCGCCCTCTAGTGGTGAAAGGGGTGGCACTAAATGAGTTAGTGCAATGTCCTACACACCATGCCATGGATGGACAATGACATTCCCATAGTCTAATTCATACTAGCCTATAGGGCTGTAATCTAGCCCTGTTTTAGGGATTCGAACTTCGGGGGGATTTTCCGAACGAACCATCGAACCTTAGATGGTTCGTTCAATTGAATAAAAACCGAACGTTCGGACGTTCGAACCATCGAACGTACTGTACCTTTAACCAGCTAAAACAGTGTAGGAAATGTTTTAAATGCGCTGTTTTATCCATTGAAAACGCGTGGATGCGTGGCCGCATTAACACCTAGGCTAACACTTGGAAAATCCAACCCAATCGGAGAAAATGTTGTGCAGTTTGTTGACGAACAGGCTCAATGTATAGCAGAGTTGCACGGATGATGATTAGACTTGGTGAGTGACTGCGTCGGAGCGCGTCGCGTTCGGGCTAAACTGGTCTCGATGTAACAACCCCAGACATCGCATTATAGATCCTTTAGGCCGGGGTTGCAATGAAATCCATCTTTGCTCATGCTTAGGAGAAAGGCTGTTTTATCTTTGGGTGCGTGGATGGCTGGGTGTTCGCTGTTCAAAGCACACACGCCTGTCTCTGCCCAGCTCAGAGTGCTGCCTCTCACTCTACTGTCATCAAGCGTGTGTCAGCGAGGCTGATTCGCCACCCGGTTCGCGGCCCCAAATAGGAGCGCAATTGGAGCGGAGGACGGTCCTTGATCGCTCCAAGCTGTTCTGGTGCATTTTATAACTACTATAATGGTCACCATTAACTGTTAGTGTTTACCGGTAGGCCTAACTTATTTCGTATTTGGCTATCTCTACTACTGTGATATTCTGAATAGGCCTATCACATTCTGATAATTATTTTTCGTGTAAAAAAAAGAAGGAAAAAAAAGAAAAAAACCTGAACCCATTAATTTCGAACTTCGATTGCCAACGTAACGAACGAACGTTCGAATCTCCGAAGGTTCGCTTGCAGCCCTACTAGCCTAACTGTGGCTTTAAGTTAGACAGTTATAGGAAAGGGACGACAATGTACTCATGTTGGCTTTCTGTGGTCCAGCAGCCAGGCGATTTTCTAATTCCTCTGCTGCGTCCTTATATATTCCTCAGGGCGGGGTTGCACCAGCTGTTACTAAGTTATAACGTAGCCTAGTTGTAACGTAAATGGCTTCTAAGTCAAGACTTACGCATTACTAGAATGTCAGGTGTTGCACCACACAAATTTGTTCTTACGTATCTCTAAGTAACAACTAAATATTTACACCACCCCTTGGGCAGCACTAAGTCTTTACTAAGTAACCTATCTCTATGGGAGCAGAGCAACTTCACTACGTGGCAGACAATATTATATCGGCTATTTAATTGATTCAACAATGAAACGACCCATCTGTTTAAAACATACATTAAGCCCTATATACATTTCGGACATTTGAAAATAGCCGATCTACAAGCTCACAATGTGTCTGCTATTAATAGGGTATTTCTATATTGCAGGATTGATACTTTTTAAATTAATTTAAATACTTTTCAACCACTGCATATACAGCACAACAGCGAATTGAACGGTGCGCTCTCTTCCCCTGTGTCTCCAAATATGTGTTGCCCTGCGTTACTTCACAACGGGGAAAAATGTACGAGGCCAATATCATTTGTGATACAATCCGTTTGCAGGGCAGTGCGCACTGCGCAGGGATGCGCTCGCCCTGTGCACGCATATCAGTGACTTGTGTACTGTACTGCACATGCCAGTGGAGAGACCGGAGACGGAGCTCTCTGTTGACAAAAGACGATACAAGCTTTATTTCCTTACTAGAAACAGAGCTATGACGTCATTTTATGCGACTATACATTACTTTAGGAACAGTCTACGCATTACTAGTTACGTTATGTCTTAAGCAGTTGTGGTGCAACACCTGTTAGTAACTCACTTAGTTACAAACTAACTAGTAGTTACTAAGCCTCTAGTAAGGACTTTACTCCCTAACTTAGGGCAGAAGTTACGTTCTGGTGGTGCAACTGGCCCCTGTTGTATAGTTTTAAAAGTTTAAAGGTCTACACATTTTTCCAATGCATATCCAGGCCTTGTTGACGGATTGGAAGAGATTTCGAAGCTCTGGGTCCAAAACGGAATTTGGCATTTACATTGAAGTGAATGGGCCCATTAGAGGACGGCTGTGATACTAGTCAGAGGTCGAGGCGGAGACAGCGCTTGGAGGGGCGGAGTTGCGAACGGTCCATTACATAATCAGTGTTACTTTTTACAGCCATTAGACTTACATTTAGTCTTAGTCTTTTGAATAACAAATAATAGCCTTAGTCTTCTGAAGTTGTTTTAGTCTAGTCTTATGGACACAATATCGAAATTGTGTAGTCTTTTAGTCTTAGTTGACAAAATTAACAGAATTTAACACTGACGATTATTGGTCAGAATAAGACAACTCAATCGACATGATTTTGTTTCAATGTACACCAACAAACATGAGCCTGGGGCATCCATCTACCAGTTGTTAGATGCATAACGAAATGCTACAATTTCAAAACCAAAGGATAAGATAAGATAGGAAGAATGTATATATACTAAGGAAGAATATATATATACTAAAATAAAACAATCAGCAAGAAATGTCAATGGAGAAATATTTTTTTTGATTTCTTGACCACCTTTGAAGAACACAACACAAACCTCCAAATTGCTCTTTCCCTTTAACAGTATATAGAGATTTAAATAAGTAGCTGGGAGGAAACACTAGGTTACTTACTTGCAGATGTACTCCGCATCGCGTTTCACACCCCTCATAGTTGGCATGGTTGGACAGCCGTTTCTGTAGTTCACGATCCCAGTCCCTAACAAAAAAAAGAGACACTCGAGTGGTTAATGTGAAGGCAAATGGTTCCATTTGTACACTCTCAGAGATAAATTAACATTGGGTTCTCAGAGATGGAAATGTAGTAGCCTAATGCATGTCAAACTGGGGGTCCTTGAAATTAAGCTAGAGCTTAAACAAATACTAAAATAATTACAAACGCAGAAGAAAACAAAACTAACGGAAATATGTACCCCAGTACTGTAATGAAGCACAATTGTGAGGTATTTTTGAGTATTACTTGTCTACTACTCCACTACAGCTCAGATCCAAATTAGTGTTGTCAAAAATATCGGTATATCGATAAATATCGATACTGAAAAAACCCATTCGGTACAATACGGCTTTTCCGTAGTATCGGTAGTATCGATACTACGTTTTACAGTTCGGTACGGCCATGAAAGCTGGAGCGTTCCCGAGCAGTGGCGGCTTATTTCCTCTCTTTTATTTAACTCTCGACAACAACAGATCCGCTCGCTCAAATAAATGACTCCATCTCATTACTGTTCATTTGAACAAAAACAACGTGTCGATGCGAGCTGAACGGGGCTATAGTGTTCCGTCTATCTCTCTCGCTCTCTCTCTCCCCGTCCCTACCTCGTCCCTCCACACACACTCTGACTCTCTCTCTCTCTCTCTCACACACACACACACACACACACACACACACACAACGAACAGCAGCTAGTGGTGGCTGCGGAGTTTAGTCGAAAACAGCTAATACAAACTCACATCATGCTAAAGAATGGCCAGATTAATGCACACGCTTTACGTGCTGACAGGGCACCATGCTATTCCTGCAAAAGTGCTGAAATCTATAGCAAAGGCTGCTGAAGAAGCGCTAAAAATGTCCGCGAAGCGTCTATTTTAGCGTCTATTTTCCGTGTCATCAACAGTGCTTTTCTGATGTTTCCTCCCTGTTGGTAGCCAGCCACACATATCCACAATATTGCACTACATAAATCATGTAATCATGAGCAGCATAGTGTCCACTGCAGCCTGCTTGTTTAGCGTCTTGTGCTAAGTTAAACACATCTCAGAGTCTGATCACCCTATGTTGCCAGGTTTTGTTTTTGAGAGAGAAACAAGCAACCAGCGGGGTTGCTCGCTGAGTCTGATCACCCTATGTTGCCAGGTTTTGTTTTTGAGAGAGAAACAAGCAACCAGGGGGGTTGCTTGTTGATACTGATGACAGAAAGGATTGCCAAGCCAATTTCACCAGCATATTAATAACAATAATAATGATGATAATAATAATAGTTAAATAATAATAATAATACATATTATAACAATAATATATTAATTCATGAATCTATATATTTTTTTAATAATTTTTGGGGACGGATTACATTCATTTGGGGACGGTTAAATTTGAAGTTTGGGACGGTCCTGGGACGTTGGTGAAAAAAGTTAGTCTGGAGCCCTGGCCTTTTACAGTGTGACAATCTGAGGCTTTTGAATATGCACACTACCTCAATATTTACTTTACAATTGCAATGCATGCCATGCACTCACTGCTACTGTGAAAGAAAAATATTAGGCCTACTGTGAAAGAAAGTGTAGTTATTTCTTCCAGACAGTTGATAGTTCATTTTTTTATTTGTGTATTTTTCTTTAAATAAAAATATTTTTTTTGCACTAAATTCTCCGTGGTTGCGTGGTATCGAAAATGGTATCGAGTATCGAAATTTTTCAAAATATCGTATCGAAGTTGAAAATCCAGTATCGTGACAACACTAATCCAAATGTAGTATTTTTACTCCACTACAATTAGCTGGGGCGAGGGGTATGAACAAAAGCGTGAACGGCATTGTCAAACATTTTTCCCCCATACATGAACATTGGCGCCATGGAGACTTGAGTTCAATAATATTTTTATGCTGGTGACAGCCAGCATTAAACTTTAGTTGCAAATCCGTACTACTTTTAGATTTCAGAGGACCTAGTCTGGATGGGGTCATGCTCAAGCTCCCTCAGCCCTATGTTCCCTCAGCCCTATGTTCCCTTACTCCCTAACAATTTATTATACCCTATGTTCCCTCAACCCTATGTTTCCCCCAGCCCTATGTTCCCTCAATTCCAAAATAGACCCTATGTTCCCTCAGCCCTAGAGCTGCACGGTTAATCGTTTTCAAACCGAAAGTGTCTATAAAGAAATAGCTTAATTCCCTGAACTGGGTCTTTAACTCACTTAGTGTCAAACGACTTTCAGATCAACTATCTCACTATGGACTTCCCTGCCATACGATTTAAGTCGACTTTTACTTAGATTTTCTTTTTTTTACCCCATTAAATCTAGTAAACATGATTTCAATCGCGATTTTGCATGTTCCACCCCCCATACAACCCCATCTTTCAAACATGGCAGCCATGTTTGTTTACATCTGAAGAAAACATAATGGCTGATAAATCATGAATGCCTGAATGGATTTCCAAGCAGATTTTTTTTGTTTGGAAACTGAACAGTGTGCACACACGTGGTGCATCATCTAGGCATGGGCGTGCACGATCCGTGCACTATAAATTACATGGAAGTCTATGGAGACTTATGGCAGGGAAAACCCAAATAAGGCATATTTAATTGGCAGTAAAAAAGTTAAGCAAGGCAGCGACATACGGTACTTTCTTCCTTGACAATAATGAGAGGCAGACAATACCATTACTGAGATTTTTCTGAATATAAAAACGTTTTATATTGCTAAAGCAAAAAAAAAAGGGAATCATTTGAAAATATAACTGAACGGAATCAAACCATTTACATGATTGCCAATTAGCCTAGTTAGTACTGTGTTCTGTCTGTCTGTCTTTCAATGTGATATGAAATACCTTACTAGGATCTCCTTTTATTGACTGTGTATCAGTGATTTGACTGTTATGAAACTGTACAAAAAAATTAAGTCTGAAGTTAGCCTTTTTTGAATGATGTAGATAGATAGATACCTTTATTATCCCAAGGGGGAAATTCAGTCACCCAGAGTCACACAGCAGTTAAGGTTACACGTTACAGGACAGTAAAAAGAAAAAGGCCTGTTGTGTACAGCTGAGCGACAAAAAAACAAACAAGAAAGAAGAATCGACAATACAGGAGAATCAACCATACAGAGCAACTATAAGTTAAAAAAAATATATATACAAATAAAGTCTCGAGATCAGTACAAAAAAATAATAGTACATAAAGTTTCTATAATGGATTGCAATTTTAAAGCACCTTTCTAAGCATATTGCAAACTCAAAGAACTTACATAAACATGGAACTCCTTATCAAGGGAGGCTTTGTCATTTTTTTTATACCAGTTCGAGTTGCTCTAACTAGACTAACTTTATATCATGCGTCATATTTACTATTTCTAAGTAGGCTGTATACCATAAAGACTAATCTAGATGAATGATGGTGAGTGAGATGTTGTGAGACAAATCGGTTGCCTATTAAAACAGCCGAGTTGGAAATCAGTGTCAATGTCTCAAGATAATTCAGTGACCATGTCGTCTGTGTGTATTGATGGCTGTTTGTCTTCACTCTCTAATGGGATTACAAATCACGTCCTCTGTGTCCATCGTGGTGCAGGGGTCTATGCTCTAGGACAGAGATTTTATGCCGAGAATGAGAGGAGATCGAATCCCGTTCACTCTTTATTTTATTCATCCATTTATTGATGCGTTTATTTGTACGCTTTAAATGGTCTGAATAATGGATGTATTCTACGTGACACATGTTTACTATGGCAAATAGTTTTAATTATTAATAAAATGTATATTGTTAGACACAGTGACAGGAAGAAGTGGTTTGTTTGTCTTCCCGTTTCAAACAACAACAAAAGGCAACCTACGGAGCATCACGGTCCACAGTGCAACAACGTGAGTCTAAACAAATTTAATCTAAACAAGATTCGGATCGGTATTTTGACATGGTGAACGGAATTTTTTAATATTGGCACTGACGCGGACAGCCTCGCGTTTTGTCGCCATGTCCAACATCTGCCGTTTCTAGGACTACGACCGACGCCGTCTCCTTTTGGGGGAAATCTCGCTTTTTCGACATGTCAATTGTTCGACGGGCCGCAACTTCGACGCGCCGATAGTTCGACTTAGGGATTTTAGCACCGCTGTTTCGACGGCACGTTTTTCCGAAAAAAAGGAGGCCGGTCTTTCGACGGGGTGGCCCGCTCCTTCGACTGGCCGGCACGGTCTTTCGACAAGGCTGCGCCCGCCCGCCCGCCCGCCCGCCCGCCTGCCTGCCTGCCTGAACAACATTACCTGAGGAAAGCAGGGCCGTGCTTAGGGCCTAGGAGGACCCAGGCAAACCCCAGTTTGAGGCACCTGGGTCGGGACCCAGTTTCTAGTTGGAGTCGCAAGTAATGCCTCTTTACATTTGGTTTCCTAAACTTTTGTTTTTAATTATTTGAAAATATCGGGTTAGGGTATTTAATTCCATATAAACAAAATAAGAAAAAGCAATTGTGCTTCACTCTCACATGAATTTTTACAGTTACAAGATAACATAATGGGAATATTAGAGTTATTACCTACAAATAACTAACTACCTTAATGATAAGAACAAGAATAACTTTTAAGTGCCTGTTTTGCAGTGGTTCTCAACCTTTGTCTCACAATAAATACATGTAAATTACAGGCAGCCTGTTAATTATATTTCAATTCATAGCTACTTCAATTATTGCCTTTATGCAGACAAATACATTTACTGCACCCAGCATTTAGCTTGTCAGAGTGGTTGTTGGAGTGCCTCTGTGCGGCTGCAGAGTTCATGTGCAACTTCTTCCAGATAGATTGATTGATTGAAGACTTTATTAAAAGTACAGTTTCATGACAGTACAGTCAAGCCAAGGTCAACTAAAAGGAGATCCTAGTAAGCTTTTCGGCTTATTTACACAGGAAACCTTTATGTATCTCATATAACCTTGAATGATGGACGGATAGAACTCCATCATTTACAAAAGGGGGGCCCTGTGATTTTCACTTGCAGGGGGGGCCTGCGATTTTCAGGGACTATAGTAGATTAAATGGTTAATCGGTTATTCAATGAATTTATACATGCATATCAATACCTATTAGATATGTCACAGCAGGGCATGTATGCATATCAATAAACCATTGTCTGAACCTGTTAACTCATGTAATGTATGTGTAAGTGCCGGCCACTTGACATCATTCAATACTAGTCAGGGATCACTTAAAAGACATCACAGAACACACATGAAGGAACACAGACATTTTGAGGAGGGGGTGCTCAAGTGAAAAAAAGGGCACCTTGTGCGGCGCGTGGAACCGTTGACTTCCTAGTAGTTAGTTAGGGATGGACATGGACAGTGTTGCATTGGTGATTCAATGTTTGGGGGGGACGTGATTTGAATGTTGTCACACGGACGGTGCTTACACCTACATTAACATGTTCAGACAATTGCTTATTGATATGCGTACACGCCATGCTCTGACATATCTATTGATATACATGAATCAATTAATTGAATAATCGATTAATCATTTATGAGATCAAAGTTAATTATCAAAAAACACATTATTTATTCTTGGTATCCAGAGACAAAACAAACTGATTAATGAAATGAAATATGAATTTTAACTTTTGGAAGGGGAAAAGGACTATATGGCATTACTTCTGCAAGTGGTAAATACACACAGCTGTGCTGAGACTTTCTTCACAACATGAGATGAAATGAATGCAAGCAAGCAGCATGTATCTAAGAAAGACACAGTTGTGTAACCACTTGCAGAAATAATGCCATATAGTCCCTTTGAGTTGAAAGTCTAAAATTCATAATTCATTTCATTGTCTCTCCAGCAGAGTTTCTAGTGTCTCTCTCTACTCTAGAAGAGAGGTTATACATGAACTCTGCAGCCGCACTGAGGTGCTCCAACACAACCACCCTGACAAGCTAAATGTTGTCTCAATCAGTGGTTCTCAAACTTTGTTATGTCAAGGATAGGGATGTCCCGATACCACTTTTTTGCTGACCGAGTACGAGTACAAGTACTTCATGTTGAGTACTCGCCGATACCGAGTACAATTAATAATACAAAATGTATTTAAATTACGCTTTTTTTTTTCCTCTAAAAAAATATATTATCCAATTTATATATCCGCATCCATCCTCATCCGCAACTATAACATAATGTCAAATTATTATTTTTTTCTGGTATTCTCAGAAATGCATTCATTGATTTAGCCCACAGCAATCTGAGTTCCCAGAGGTAATTTCTTCCGCCACTAGGTGGCGAAGCCCACAGAATCTCTATGTCTTTTTTCAGCTGTGCTACACTGGCAGGCAGGCACGTACACACATTGACAGTTTGACATCAAATGGGGCTTGAGCCCCTGCCAGATCAGTCTGTAAAAAGTGTCCATGAATGCATTTTTTTACTATGGTAAAAAATGCAAATGTCCCCGGGCCCTTTCCATACCATAACTGAAGGCTGCATTCAAGAGAATTGTCCACCAAAAGGCCTTCTAGAAATATCAGCCCCTGCCTCTCTAAAATTTCTCTGCACGTCCCTGCAGACAGACACACTTCACCGAGAGAGCGAGCTTGCAAGACAAGAGCGACAGAGAGGAACAAAACAAACCAACACACATACAGCTTTCTAGTGGGAAGTTTAACTTACCTACAGTAGCCTATACTTTGCAATTTGCGTGAGGTGGTGAAGGATATATGAAAGAGATTCAACTTTAGAGGTAAGTTTAGCGCAACAAGGCATGCCGTGATGCTAATGCCTTTAAGTGGTCGCAGCTGTATCGTTGGAGCACTGGTGCCTCGTTCGCAGTGCGGCACTGTGAGCTTGCATATCTGCTATTTTTCAATAGCAAAAGTATAAAATAATTAAGGCCCTGGCTTTCACCTTGAGCCCTAGTAACTCAGTCCCACTTTTCTCTGTTCAACAGCTCAACGGGGGCCCATGCCCATGTTGGTTAAAAAAATTATAATAATCTCATGAGGCCCCCAGCCTGTGTGGGGCTGCCTAGTTTGCCTGTATGGACTGCACGGCCCTGTTTAAGAGTAGCTTAATGAATGGCCACAGTCAGTGCGCAGCAGGCTCCACCAATCACTTAGCTTACTTGTTAAAAGCAACATATTATTAAGACATGACAGTAATATAGGTGCAAAATGTACTAGCCCCATATAAACGTAAAATATAGCCTACTCTCCTCCCTAGCTGTGGGCATATGCCATAGGCCTATGCACATATGAACCTGCCGGTCTGTGTCCAATAGAAAGTTGCAGAGCATGGAGTTAAAAAAAAAAAAAAAAAAAACAAGTACAAGGTTATATACATGCGCAAACATAACAGATTTACAAGCTATCAACACCGTCGGAGAGAGAGAGAGAGAGAGAGAGAGAGAGGAGAGGAGAGGAGAGGAGAGGAGAGAGAAAGCGAAGAGGCGAGAGACAGACAGACGATTTGTACCGTCATGAAACTGTACTTTTTTCTATTGCAAACTTCTAATAAATTCATCAGTCAATCAATGTGTGACGAGAGAAAGAGAGGGAGAGCGAAGGAGACGAGAGACGAGAAAGAGAACAAAAACAAACGATATAGGGTCGGAGGAGGGTAGGCCTAATAATGCTGGGTTAGGAGCATACGAGCGTTGTCATTGTGAGTCTGTCTGTGCGTGTGTGTGAGGGAGACTTGTTTTTTTCATTGTCGAAATACCGTGCCGTCTTGTCGAACTGTTGTCGTGTCGGACAGTTGTGTCGAACTGTTGGCCTCCTTTTTTTCGAAAAAGGGTGCCGTCGAAACAGCAGCGCCGAAATCTCGCGATCCCTAAGTCGAACTATCGGTGCGTCAAAATTGCGGACAAATGAACAAATGACATGTCGAAATACCAACACGCTCCCTCATTTTGAACCAGTCTGATCATAAACTATAACACCTGTCGGCAAGAATTTCAAACCACTTTCACCCCTGAGCTTTGTCTGATCATAAACTATAACACCTGTCGGCAAGAATTTCAAACCACTTCCCCCCCTGAGCTTTATCCTGTCTTTGGAAAAAAATGGTACACACTGGCGAGTGATAGTCAGTGCGTGTAGGTTAGCGTAGGCTAACCGTAGTAGCCTAGCATTGCCAACTATTGCGCGTGGCCGGGGAAGCTAAAGTCTGAGACCCACGGAGCCACTTCAATAAATAAGCACAAACAAACGAACAACAAACAATTTCACATGAACAATGATGTAACAAATGTTATTTACGGCAAGCGTGAGGAAATAGGTTACCAAGAGAGACACATAGTAGTCTACTACTGTAACAGCGAAGCGCTTCCCGATTAGCTAGGAATCTAGATGAATGTGGATCAGTTTTACCAGGGATGTCGACTTGTTGATGACACTGTGCACAGTGGTTGTGTATTCCAATCACGAAGTTGCCTTTTTGGTTGGTTAGCTCAAGAAATGCAAATACCGCCAGGTCATCTTTGCCGAAATTTTCCGCCAGTTCTATGTTGACAGCCATTTTCACACATGCACCACCTCAGCACCTGCTGCCACTTGGTTTCTGCTTCGCGGGCTGGGATTTTGATCACACTAACCTCGCGTCACTAGATCTCGCGGAGTCCGTTGCCTTGTCAACTGCCGTAAACAAGATGGCGGCGCCCTTAACCAGTGCAGCTAAAAAACGTTGCTCCTCTTACGGTGTGTGGGAGGCTATGGGATAAACTCATAGAGTATATATAAACAAGGATAAACTGAAGACATAACATAAGCAGTAAAGAGAGATTGACTGACTGAGCAAATTCTAAGTATTGCTCATTTGATTGATTGAAGACTTTATTAGAAATTTATGGAATCAGTTTAGACTCATATGAATCTGTGAACAATGTATGAGGCCAATATAATTTGTGATACAATCCGTTTGCAGGGCAGTGCGCTGCGCTGCGCAGGGATGCGCAGAAATGACCATTCATTCATGTGTACACTTCTCGCCCCCCTAGTGGCGAAAAAAAGAACCTCTGGGAACTCAGATTGTGTGTACACTGACTACACTCAGTTTTAGCATTTACATTAACAGTAGCCTATTTTTTAATATTACAGTATTTATTCAGTCTGATAAATAATTCAGAATTCCGATCGAGAGTCAATGTGCCGGTGAACGAGCCAATTAAACAAATGATCAATGAGGCGGTGGAGACTCCTATAGAAGCTAGAACAACAGGCACCACATCCTTGTCCCTGGTCATAGGATGAAGACGAGTTGCATATTATTTATAACAGCAGATCTACAAGCTGTAATGTGTATACTATCTTTCTCAAATAATCAATTAAATCATGCCAGTGAAAAGACCAGCAGCAGCTGGTGTGACTTAGCCTCGTACCCGCCCCTCTTCCAGAAACCATTTCATTTGTTACGTTGCTTTTGCCCCCTTCTGAAAGCTCAGGGCGTGATGTGGCGCAGAACTTTATAGTGCAATATCTGAGATGTCCATTGCTTTAACCTTCAAGTGTGGCACATTGAGAACAATCCAACACTTGACATGAAAGACTTTGTGTGTAAAATCAGTCTTTGCACTTGCTTAAACTTACTTATTGAGCAGCACCAGCAAATTTCTAAAATGGCAAAATTGTTCGAATCAGGATCTTTTTTTTCCCCAATACTGCAGAATTGCTAATCTCGTTAATATTGCATATTCCAATTTCAAAAACAGCTCTGCAAGAATCAAGATTTATGCAAGTGAATATTCCCTGTGTACCTCAACCTTTGAATTTAATGCTTTGACTCTTTCCAGTCTCCCAGCAACACCTTCTGTCTCAGTCTGTTTTAAAGACAAACAAGTCTAGCTGATGATTGTAATGTGTTCTCAATACTGTTGACTCTGTGTTTGTTATTTAGCACTGTAAACATTCCAGTTCATTCTTCCCCTATGAAGCCAATGACACCATGACAAAGCTTTTCCATCCATCATTGTTTGTGTTGATCCCGTTCAGTTATGATAAGCAAGTTATATAA
Source organism: Nannobrachium achirus (assembly GCF_963921795.1). NCBI lineage: Eukaryota > Metazoa > Chordata > Actinopteri > Myctophiformes > Myctophidae > Nannobrachium > Nannobrachium achirus. Next base: position 41,924,751 of record NC_137832.1, on the reverse strand, counting down.
ATATATATATAAATATATCAACTGTATATTTGACATTTTGTAAAATAAAGCTAACCGAAACAAGTAATTCATGACCCATGTTTTTTTTCTTTTATTTTGTGTTCGCTCTTCAGTTCAGCGAGTTGTGAGCATGTACTGTGGTCCTCGTTTCTATAGCAACCACTTCTAGCCCAGTCCTCCAGGCCAACCAAAAGACATGCTGTAGGAGGACTAAAAGTCTTGCATGGTACCACTACAAGGTCTTCCTTGTTCAAACGAGTTAAGGTTATATGTTCAGTACCAGCTCAATTTAAATTTGACCACCCCTCATATGCACATGGTGTATTAAGACCCACCGAGCTCACATTAACCCAGTGGAAATTCTGGTCACCACCATAATTGAGGATCATGACTAGAAAAGTAGAAGTGTCCAATAGGGATGTCCCAATACCACTTTTTTGCTGACCGAGTACAAGTACGAGTACTTCATTTTGAGTACTCGCCGATACGAGTACAATTAATAATACAAAATGTCTTTAAATTACATTCTTTTTTTTCTTTTTTATCAGATGTTCCTCACTTTCTGGCTGTATATAACACATTAAATTGCATTGCTTTCCCAGAACATGGCACAACTGCCACACATTTCACTTTTTTTTCAGGTTTAGCCCATGGAAATTCCTGTACTGTGCATGATCTTCTAGATCTGCTATGCTCAAACATTTTGTATTTTTACTTTTGATACTTTAAGAGAGAGAGAGAAAGGCGAAGTGGCGGAACACACAGGGTACTCGGGCGCTTTGTGAGCAGTATCGGACAAGTACCGATACCGCAAATAGGCCGGTATCGGGGCGAGTACCGATACCGCAAAATAGGCCGGTATCGGGGCGAGGTAAACCCATTTAAAACAATTACAGAAGCACACAGTTGTCCAGTTTTTAAAACTTTTTTATTGTTTTTAATTTTTTTTGCTCATTTTTTAAATTATTTATATTATCTACAAAGTAAAAGTTTCTTCTTTTTAACTTAAAAGTTACACAATGGTCAGGTGAGAATTGGGATCTGATCACCTCAGCCATCAGTTTCATAAATAATGTTTTTTTTTCTCCTGTCCTCTGGCTGCCAAAATGTTGTGTTTGTTAATTCACAGGAAGCTTCTCGTCACTTTTGTTTTTAGTTTGGTTAGAAACCTGTTGTGTAGTTTGGAAACAAACGCAGCACATAGCAGCAGCAGCAATAGTTAAACAGTAAGGTTAATACTGTCTAAAAGTTGGAAGAATTCTTTTTTTTTTCCCATAACAAGGTGCAGACAAAATACAAGTTCCAGTTTTTTTTCTCTCTTCTTCACTCACAATCATTTCCTCACTCTTTCATGCCTCTTAATTGGCAAGCTGACTCATGTTGCTGTTAGGGATCCCCTTAAGTGGTGTTGGTTTGGGTTCAAACTATGTGTGTGCGCGTGTGTGTGTGTACGTAGTGTGTGTACTCTCCATGTAGATGCATGTGTGTATTTGTGTGTGTGTGTGTGTGTGTGTGTGTGTGTGTGTGTGTGTGTGTGTGTGTGTGTGTGTGTGTGTGTGTGTGAACACTAACAGGGGCAGTCCTCTGTTAATATTAGAACGCTAGCTCGTTAAAAACATGTCACTGCATCAGTCTGTTAACATTCTCTTATTGCCTGGTCTGGAAGAGGAGAGGAGGAGAGGGGAGGGGCGATGGATTGATGGAGGGAGGGGAGGGTGGGGGCAGAAAAGCTGATGTGGTCGCATGTCTTGTGTGTATGACAGTAGGGGGGGGGGGCTGGTCAGGTCTCTTCATCATGTGGTGGTGGAAGTTCTTGTGGAGAAGCATGAGGCAGAGTGGGTCCCTCCGCTCACCCTTCTACAGCTGCTGCTGATGGTGAGCTTGAACTGTCAGTGGGAAAAGGGGAGAGACAAATACCATTTCATTGAGCGCTTTCAACATGAGGTCCCTATTTTGGGCATGTCATTATGTGGGGCTTCGCCAATGACCCATGTGTTTGTTGCGTGAGCTTGTAGCCGTTTTCGCTATTCGTCGTACAATCCCATAGGAATTCAAGGTCGTCTGTACAACTGTACAGAAAACATGCAAAGATCTTATGTGATGGTGTGTCGGGGCCATTGTTGAGTTGAAGTGAAATATATATTTTTTGAAATGCCAAGTTACCGTGTACCTTTTTTGTCTTCACTAGTATAGTACCCAAACCAAAAATACCTGACAATTCCCAACACCCGTATGGTACAGTTCTGTGTTCAGTTGGGTTCAGATTCTATGATCTCAGGTCTGTTTATCATTATGTGTAATACCCAAGTGGATCTGAGAAGACCTGTACTCAGTGCTGATCAGGAGAGAAAAAACAAGTGCTGTGTGATGATTAGATCAGATTACTGGAGAACAAAACAAGGGGGAAAGCATTGAGCTGCGCATGCATGCCTGGCTGCCAGTGTTTTGGCAGAGCACATCAAACTATACCTCCATGGCATCAAAGGTGCAATTCCTTTTTCAGCCAAGTGAAAACGTTTCGCTTTTTGTAGACTATGTAGCTGCTAGACTCTATTACGGAGTAGCTCATAACTGGCATTTACAGGTAGAACATTTTTAATAGCAATAGAAAGAATTACTGTAGTTCCTCTTCCAGGGGGTGGCATGGACATTTTCCTGTTCCGAGTTAGTTTCCCATAGCTTAATTTCATTGGCTCAGTAACAGATTTGAACTGGAAACACAAAACAATTTTAGGCCACGTTTAGTCGACAACGGTCTCTAGAGAAAACGTCAAAGTCCTGTTGTGTTCTCACTTTTTATTCTGCATTTACACAGTGACGCGTCAGTGAATCAAATGCTGTAGTGTGCATGCCATGTGGCGGTGACACGTCTGTTATACTTCCTATCACAGCAGTTGTTTACATATCTCACCAATGCAACGTGTAGGCTCCACGGTTGTCGGCTTTGCAGTGTGAGCCGTCGTGAGCCAACACATCACACGTTTAGATAAACTGCCCCGTTTATATGGAGACGCGAGGCGGACCTTCTTCAAAGATTTCACTCTGGAAGGTGGATTTGGCGCCTAATATGCGATTCCCATTGAATAGTTTCATAGCTTCATTTGATTTGGCTGCTGAGCCAAATTAAGCTACTGTATGTGAAACTGACTCGGAACGGGAAATGTTTGTGCCACCTTCTGGAAATGGGAACTACAGTTTGGCATAGAGCCTATTGTAATTTGTGTGAATTGAGAAGCGAAGCCATGTCGTCATTTGTGCGTAATGTCGCCCTCTAGGGGGTTCATGCTGGTATTGTTTTGTATTGAAATCGCCATTGGGGAATCTGCGATCGCCGCATATAAGGACTGTATTAAAAAAATAAACACACCATGTGCGCGTTTCTGTCAGCGGGGGGGTTCTGCATAGTTTATGATATTCATTCATATCTGATATAGCCTGTTGTAACTCGTTTCTAGCGTTTATTGTGTTACTCTTTGGGTAAATCTGTACATTTCCACCTTAGTCGATGCTTCATATCCATTTGGGTCAATCCGAGAGCATGGTGTGTCTATATTTTTAACACAGTTCTTATATGCGGTGATCGCAAATTCCCCAATGGCGATTTGAATACAAAACAATACCAGCATGAACCCCGTAGAGGGCAACATTTCACGCCATTTCACGGAAGTGACATCACACTTCGCTAGTCAATTGTTGTTGTTGAATTTCACAGGGCCAATTAGGGTTCGGTTCAAAACATGATGTAACCATAACCAATCGGATCTCAGAATGAGTTTCACCGGTCCATTATGGTTCAGGTCTGTCCTTGGACCAATGAAGAGCTCTACCTCATACCTCACTTTAATTGAAAACTGGAATTATTTTATATAGAAAGCACAGAAACGTTCTAGCCTAGTCCAGAAGTTATTCTCCATTGTAGCTAGAAGGTGCTTATTGTATTCATAAGAAAACAGATTTAGAAGCCAGATGTAGTCAATGTCCCCATATTTTTGGATACAGTCAAGAAGGATGGATCCCATGAACAAATTGCGCTGGACATGTCAGAGTGACTACACTGAGACCAGAGAGCCAAGCTCGCCAGGGCATAAAAACTATTAAGCAACCAACTTTGAAGATCCACTGAAGTTGAATGAATGTATTAAGTGGCTGAAGCACTGTTTACAAGGCAATCAATATGACCAAGAAAGCGACACTCTGCTGGAATGTTTGGACCTCAAAACTTTGAACCCTGACGATCTGTAATTGATAGGATTACAGCTCAGAAATGGAACATTTCTGTGCTCAGTTTGAAGTAATGCAGTAATGCAGTTGTTTTCCCATAATATTACAGACAAACCAGATGAAAGCTACTGCAACTTAATCTCGATAAAACTTCAGCTAAAACTGCCATTTCAATTAACTACCCCAAATCACCTAGAACACAAACACTCACATCATCACTGACCTCCAGAGCACTTAGCAAACTATGACTGCAAAATAACCTTTCCAGCATCACACCACACCAAAACCCCTTACCCATCAGAACATTACATCACCCTCATGCACACACATTAACCACACCCGATTACAAATCAGTCATGTTCCCCACTGACCTATTCTGGGAACCTGATTCTCCAACTTCTCTTTAAATCATGTTTTCTTTCTGTAGATGACACACCAACATAGTGCCACCTACTCACCCCTCACTCACCCCTTTATTTATAAGAAGATAAAGATACGCTAGACCCAGAGGGGAAATTCAAGTGTTGCAGTGGTACAAGATAGGTCTAAGTGAGAGCAGAGAGATAAAAGCCAGACTTGGGTCCCATTTTCTGAGACGGACGCCAAGCGCTAGAACAGCATTTTAGGGTCTTGCACAACTGCTTCGCGCTCTAGATTGTATGGATACCACAGCTCTGTGCATTGAGTTTGCGCTTGGATGTTCATTGATTTTAAAATCAAGCATGGTCTGGGTTCAAAGCTATCTTCCCCACAGACTTGGCGCTACAACTTAAGACCTCCTGTGTTTACTATGATAAAGGTAATGCTTCGATAATAAAATTAAAAAAAAGTTAACAGCAATAATGAGAAGAAAAAAGTTCAATAAGTGTGCTGGTTAAGTCTGCTGGTAGTGTACCTTGTGGGTGTGCCAGGTAGGAGAAGTGTGTGGTGGAAGAGACTGGGATGGGGTTGAGGGCGGTCTGTTGCATTTGGGGCTGGGGACCCCCTGGAGGACCCTGGGTAGCCATCAACATCATTGGGGGATGTTGTTGTGCCGCATGGTGAGATTGCACTAGACCAGACTGCATATGGGCCTGGAAGGGGGGAAGAGAGAGAGAGGGACACGTGGATGTTGGAGTGTGCAAGATAGAGAGAGCCAATCCAACTCAAGAGGAAAAAAAGAGAAGGCGATTAAGGAATGACATCAAAGGAAGACCTCAATGATCACTAAGTGTTCTAACAATGACAACATTTCACCACACAGACAACCAGCCTACAGAATGGGTTCACAAATAGCTCAAAAATGTAATTAACAGGTGAAGCCGCATGGTCGAGCAAGCTCAAACAATCCTTTTACCAAGTGAAGAATGCCCTCTAGTGTTTCTTGGCTGTCTTGCAACTATTACCAACAAACTTTAATACATTTCAATGAAAACACAAATAACCTTTTTTTTTAGGGCAAGCCATTCATTGAAAAAAGTGAACATGTAAAACATTTTAAAAGATTTTCAAAAATCGGCACGCTGTGAGCTTGTAGATCGGTTATTGTCTCCGGCAGGCAGAAGGCAAAGCTGACTCTGGCACCGTTGGACTGATAGCATGAAATCTTGCACACATACTCCTTTGAGTCCAAATAAAGCATTTCTCACATTAGAAAATTACAATAAATAAATAAACAATAATAAAACAAATACATTAATAAATAAAAGAAAGACAAGTAGAAAATAGAGCTTAAGTGATCAAACAAAACAAAGTTGATCCAAAAACCTTCATAGGACAGCCAGGATAGCATGAATCCAGCCAACCAAGTAGTAAAAGCGGTTTCTTGAAAACATCAAGGTCCTGAAAATGTACAATTTAGGCATTTTACAACGCTTGAGGGCCAGGAGGGAGAAGATGATGGCCAAGGTGTCATAGGGAATGGAGAGGAAAAACTCATTACTATGTTCTTGTTGAAGAAATACAGTGAAACGAACAAGAGCACGTTAATATTCCTTCTTTGTTCTTCTTCTAAATTGGAGTGGTTCTTTTTTTAATGTGTAATATTCAACATTAGTTACAGTACTAGAGAAGCATTTACAGTATATACTAGAGTTGCCCTCACACCTACGTCGCACTACCGATCCGACCAATATGTCTGAGTCAGTGTCAGAGTACCCGTTGTACCCGTCTGTCTGGGTCTCTTTTGTGCAAATATACTGTATGGAATTGGAGATCTCTGTATTTGTTGTCTACCCGTGTCCCTTTATTTAAACCTTAAATACATAGCAAGCCCAATCGGTTTATCATCAATCTTTCATAAAATATGCAAGTCATAAAATGTACCAATTTGCGATTGTGTATACTGAATTTGCCTCTTTAGAATGGTGGCAGGGTGGCATTTACCTTCTCCTTTCTTTGTCTCTCCATTCCCACCGCTTTTTTCAGTCTTTTTCTTGAGTCTTCTCTCCTTCACTTGCCTCCTGCTCTGCTTCTGCATCCATTTATCCTTTCTCTCTTGTTTATGTGGATCTTCAATCAGCTGCCCTTTATGCTCCTGCATCTGTCTCCTTCCTTCCTTCTCTCTCATCTCATCCTCCACTGTCTACAATGCAATATCGGCTACACTGTTATAATCTGACACAAACAATATATTTTTACTGGTACCAGCTTGGAGATGATAACAATAGAGGATTAACAACGAATACCAGAAGAGTCGCCAGAAAGAAACTCGCCTGAGCTGATGGTTTATGCCTTTTGATTGATTGAGATATGTATTAGAAGTTGTAGATAGGAAAAGGTATAGTTTCATGACAGTACAGTTCACTGATACAACGTCGACTAAAAGGAAACTCGGGTAAGGCTAGGCTTATTTGTTATTTTCCATTGAGATACTTAATATCCTTATACAGTATACCTCTGTAAACTATGCCTAAACGGTTAAACCTAACCTTATTCCTATCCTTAACCTCAGTAAAATGGTGCCAAAACCTAACCCTATTCCGAATCTTAACCTCAGAAGTTATTTCTAACCTTATTCTCAGTAAAACAAATAAAAATCTCTGCGAGTTTCTTTCCGGCGACTCTACCGGTTACCATAACAACATACCGTTAACGATGATAATTGTTTCACCGTGGTATATCAAAGTAAACTAGAAACAGCAACAAGCTGGTTTAAACCAGGTAACAACACTAGCTCCACATTCAGGTTGACAGCCACTTGGCACTTATTTAATGCTCGTTTGTTCCAAGTGACAAGTGCGTTTCATATATTTGCGGTGCCTGGTGGACTCAACCGGTTAGTACACTGACCACATGCTCCTTGTGAGTTGCGAGGACTTGCGGTCGAATCCAAGTCCTGGCACCTTGTCTTGTGTGTCTTCCCTCTCTCTGGCTTCGGTTTACCTGTCGCTCTACACTCTCCTGTTTAATAAAGCAATGACAACCAACACCTGTTCCACACAAGAGATTTGACTTTTCATGACCTTTCATCCCCATCCCTAACCCAAATGACCCGTTTAACCCGAAGAGCTAGCATAGCAATGTTACCATTATTTAGAAGGGAATGTTTTCAATATAATGAAGATGGCACAGCAGGGTGACTCACCTGCTGCACATGGGCCATGTGGTTGGGGTTGTAGCCGTGCTGCACCTGCTGGGGGTGAATGTAGACGGTCTGTTGGGTCTGTTGGAAGGAGGCCTGGGGAGACTGGGGGTTGGGCCCTGGGGTCATGGAGGGAGGCGTAGGAGCCAGAGCTGAATACATCTGCTGCTGCTGGGGCTGGTTGGCCATGTGGAGGGCCTGGGCCGCTGCCGCCGCTGTTGCAAGTGCACACAGAATGTTGGAAAATAACTAAACTGTTAGGGCAACCAGGGTGGCGAACAATACATATCCCATGACTAGTTGACTTGATGCGCTGGTTAAGGCCGGTAGAGTGGCCGGATGGGAACCGCAAGCTTCCCAGTTCGATTCCCAGGCTCCCCCAGAGTTACTGCTCAAGTGTCCTTGAGCAAGACTCTGAACCCCTAGTTGCTCCCGATGTGCAGGTTCCTCCACCATCGGTTTATGAATGTGTGTGAGAATGGGTGAATGTAATGCTCAATGTAACGTGCTTTGAATAAAAAGCGCGACATAAATGCACCATCTACTGGCTTGTATCTTATTATTATTACTAGAAGCTGCCAGCTTCTAGTCGGCGACCTGGCCAACTCGGAACAATGTAAATAGGGAATGAATGCCCCGCCCTTTAATGCAAACCCCATTATACCTGTTGTCATAGGACCCGTTTTGACCATCTGTTTGCCTGTGTCCATTTATGCCCATATATGGAGATATCTGTTATCTGTCTGTCTGTCAGCGTCCATTTTATGTCCATATATGGAGATCACTGCAGATATAGTTCTGGGTCCATTTTATGCCCATATATGCCCATATTTGCCATTTGCGTCCATTTTATGCCCATTTATGGAGATCTCTGTATCCGTCTGTCTGTGTGTCTGTCTGTGTCCCTTTATGCCCGTATATGGAGATCTTTGTGATTCTGCGTAAATTTTATGCCCATATATGCCATTTGCGTCCATATAGTTCTGGGTCCATTTTATGCCCATATATGCCCATATATGGAGATATCTGTCTATTTGCGTCCATTTCACGCCCATATATGGAGATCTCTGAATCTGTCTGTCTGTGTCCCTTTATCCATTTTATGCCCATATATGGGGGCATTCATTTTATGCCCATATATGGAGAACGCGCGTGCCCGTGGGACGAACGGTTCTCATATGGGGGCATTCATTTTATGCCCATATATGGAGAACGCGCGTGCCCGTGGGACGAACGGTTCTCGAGATACGCGGATTACCTACATACATACACACTCAGAGATTTTTTGTTGACTCATGTGGCGTACGTGATGTCAGAGCCTTTTATGAAGTGATGTCACAATGAGTCAGAGCTTTCGCCGATTTCCTCAGAAACAGCCTGATGTCAACAATCAACCCCGCATAAGGAGATTCCGAACGTTTCGCGCCGGTTCGGGAAAACCGCGCGTCGGGTCGGGTCGAGACCCGGCACTGCACTCCGTGCCGCGGCGGGGAACGCGCGTGCCGAATCTGAAGCCGGTGGGACGAACGGTTCTCGAGATACGCGGATTACAGACACACACACACGCAGAGACTTCTCGCATTTATAGATAGATTATATGATAGTCACTGTCGGGAAGAAACCCTGCATCTCCAAAGTTTAAAATGTGTAAAAGCCCTGCTTCATAAAACAAGAGTGTTGCACACAACTAGTGAAAATAGAAGATCTATTTATATATATAGATCTATATTATTATTTAACTCATTTTAAAAATGATAAATACAAAACGAAAGGTTTTCCACTGACAACAGCGATTTACTGGTTCGTATCTTATTATATGATATGGTATCATTAAGCCGTTTTAAATATAACTGTTAACTCAGTAAGTGCCAATGGCTATATTGACCTGCTGCAGCCTGTTGGTGCTGTTGGTGCTGTACTGGGCTTTGGGCTGGGTGGTTGGGAGGACCGCCGTGCTGCTGGGGGCCACCCTGCTGACCCTGGCCCGTGGGAGTGGCCGAGGGCTGGGGGTGCTGTGGGTGCTGTGGGTGGGGATGCAGGGTGGCACTAGGGTGTTGGTACTGCTGGGGCATCGGCCCTGTAGACACTGAAATGGACAGAGGCGTGCAAAGAATTATTGTTTGCAGTTATGTCGCAGGAGAAATGCTGTTGTGCAGACTTTCATTGTATTAAACTGTTATTATTTGTCCAGCACCAGCAACGAACTGGATGTGCACAACCCACTTCTGAACTACTGTAGTTATCCATAGGTAACCATAGCGTGGTGTCATATACAAATTAACATTGCAGTGCATATCATGAACCTTGGACATAGCATCTGAAGAGAGGAGGCCTGGTTTCAAGAGTCATTTTCTCTTGACAGACCTTAGAAAGTGGTTTGATGAGAAGATTTCTACTGTAATAAGTAATAACTCTCTAATTGATAACAGGGATATTTGCATTGGGCCTATACCGACCGGTGTGGCAGAGGACATACTAGGTGACCTACCATACATGGTGTGTGTCTGCTCTGGGTACTGTTGTGTAGAGGAGGACACCAGGCCGGGCTGGCCGTGTTGTGGCGGGGCCATCATCCTGGCACTGCCCTGCATCACCGGACTGAACACATGCTGTGCCTAAAGGAACACAAACCCACAGACACAGACGGGAGTATGTGTGAAGACAGAGTTGCACGTACTAGCTTAAGTGTTCATTTCACTGAGAGAGAGTACAAATGGAAGGCAAAGGCAGCTACGTAGCAGGATGAGGACATTACTACTTTATTCCACTAAACACAGTAGCGAATGGATTTTTTAAATTCCCTGACCACTTTCAACCTTTGACCAACCAAATGAACAAAAAAAGCTAACAGGGCCTTAAAACCTGAACACTGTTCAGGTTTTACCAGCGTGTGGCTAAAGGTGTTCCATTTCTCAGCTGTAGTAATACAAAATAAAACAAAACTAAAATATTAAAATAAATACAATAAATTATAATACCTGTGTTTGGTAATGTGGCATCTGCTGGACCAGCTGTTGGCTGGTGAACTGCTGTGGACTACAGGTGAAGTACTGGGTAGAATAAGCAGGGCTCTGTGCTACGATGGGAGGCCCTGCTGCCGAGGCCGGGTGCATCATGGTGGGAGCGCCTTGGGGGTGGTGCTGGTCTGATCTCTGCTGGGGCATGTTGGGCACTGTAGTCCACAGGCAGGAGAGAGCCAGGTTAACTCATTGTCTGCCCCCTCCCGAGTTTCCCCGAGTTATTCCTGTACTCTGACGCAGCCACGCCCTAATTTCCAGAGTTTTGGGCCGTTTTTGCAACAAAATCTATCTACTAGGCATGATCGCGATCGCGAAATTGCATGCTTGACCCCCATACCAACCCCATCTTTCAAACATGGCAGCCATGTTTGTTTACATTTGAAGCCATTTTTAAAATGCAGCAAAACAATTAATGAAGCAAACAAAGTGTTTTAAAGCAGGGGTCTTCAACGTTTTCAGACCAAGGACCCCTTAATTGAGAGAGATGAAGCCCCCCACAACCTAGTGTCATCGTTTGACAGCACGATCATCAGTGTATTTTGGATACATGTGAATTTGTGTTTTCAGATATTTAACCACTTGAACCATCAATACTAAATAAACTTGACCTTTCACTCTGTACTTTGTCTGCTCTTTTTCCCCTCTACACCAAACCTCTTTGCAGTGCGAGGTGTTCTGAGCTTGTAGATCTGCTATTTTTGGCTACAGTTCTCAGAATATGGACATTAGGGTTCAAGTTGTTAATATAAAAAGGATTGGAAGTTTTGGAGGACCCCCTGTAGTAACTCTGATGACCCCCTAGGGGTCCCGGAGCCCCTGTTGAAGACCTCTGTTTTAACGCATTCAAGACCCGAGGCCGATTCTACTGATGGCTTCTAAATCAGTTGTTCGCAATACTTTCAAGATTTTAAAACGTGTTCAAGAATAGCAGATGTATGAGCTCGCAGCACGGCATGAGTTGACGTGCTGTGAGCTTGTAGATGTGCTATTTTTGAATAGGCAACGCTAAAATCTAAAGTCACACTGATGCTTTACCGGTTTTAATGGGTTAATTCAACTGGAATAGAGGAAGAGACAAGGTTTCAGAGACAGAATGAGCAAGTATGAGAGAATATATATGAGATCAAATTACTTGAGGGTAACTGAATTGTACACCGGTGTCACGCATCGAAAACGGCAGATCTACAAGCTCACAAAGCTGCCATTTTCCATGTGTGACACCGATGTACAATTAAGCAGGGGTTGACACTAAGGGCTCAGAGGTACTTGCCCATCGGCAAGTACAGGTCATGTTCTACTTGCCCGAAGGTCATTGCCAACTTGCTCGAAAAGTAAATCGTCCATTATAAAATGATAGGTACGATTTTAATTACCGTTCAATTTAACACTTATTTCTTTACTTTCTGGGGCTGTGCGAGAAAAAATGTCACACCTCAATACCTCCAAATCCAAATACCAACCTACTTTAGCTATGATTGAATATGTCTATGGTTTCACACTTGTCATTTTATATTTTTAAATGTAGCAACAGTAAAAAGAAAAACAGCACATTATAGGTAAATAGTGCTCTCATTTTACATTCCACAGAACAGAAGACACACCGCACTGGCCACGTTCCTTGTGCTTAGACAGATATCTCGTGTTGTGTTTATAGACATCTGTGTCCCCTCTCAAATGAGCACTTGCCCTGTCGGGCAACCTGAAAGCCTTAGTGTCAATGCCTGATTAAGTGTGTGTAGAGCGAGCGAGAGAGCGAGCGAGAGCGAGAGCAAGAGAGAGAGAGAGAGACAGAGAGAGAGAGAGAGAGAGAGAGAGAAGGATTAGTGTTTGTTCTCACCTTTACCTGGTCTGTAGGGTTTAGACTGGCTGACAGTCATATGAGGCATCTGAACATGGTACATGGGAGACTGGAGGAAAACAAAACAGGAGGAACATTTAGATGTCATTGAATGGCTTCCTGCTGCCGCTCAGAGTCACGTTGACATCGATCTGGGACCAGATTTCAGATGCATGAATTGAGCTCATATCCATGAATTTACCCACTTAGACCCGGAACGCATCTGTGTCGCTTTAGATTTTAACCACGTTAACGAGATCTGCTATTGTTTTTTAAATCGAGAACATTTTTGCGAATCTTTGATAATATATATTTTTGTAACTCAGGGGACTGAAAAATGAATGATATGCCTAGAATGATTTTTCATGCATTCGCTAGTTTGACTAGAACAACATATTTTGAGATGGGGGTCGGCAGCCAAAAGCATATAATTTTAGGGGTCCTTGACATGAAAAGGTTTAAGAACCACTGATCATAGAAACGTGGGTTTTTCAAAAATCTTAGAAGGATTTAGAAGATATTTACAGAATCGGGTCAATATAGTCAAAGACTTTTTCATGATTTTTCAGAAATAGCCGATCTACAAGCTCACAAGCGCACTAGCACTCGGTGCCGGGCTGTGAGCTTGTATATCTGCCAGTTTTCAATAGCTAAAGCATAAAATAATGGTGAAAGTGGTTAAAATCTAGAGTGACACGGATGCGTTCAAGGTCTTGATGGGTCAAGTTCAGTTTATGTTCAATCCATGCTTGTGAAACTGGCCTTTTCAACCCTGCCTTGGTAGCAGACCACCTGGCATCCCAAATGGTGGCACGCACGCACGCATACACACGCGCACGCACGCACACACTAACAGCATGCCTTGTGGGCTAGGATAATGAGCCCACCAATGTGTGAGAAAGTTGCACTGATCCGTTCGCGGACGCCTCATGCATTCGCTAGAGCTGACAGGGATATGTAGTTTGACTAGGTACCACCGCTTGGAAAATGGTCTGCATCATTCATTTAGGGATGGGACGATAATCTATATTATCGTGGTAAAAAAACACTCGTATCAAAAAATCTAAAACCGTATCCTAGAGATTTAAAAATCGTGAAATTATCCTCCGTCATGCACTGGGATCAATTCACCTTTTATTTGCCGTGCTGCATATCCGGTAAAAGTTTAATAAATTCGGTAATTGATAATTCGATAATTGGTAAAAACAGACTTGGAAATAATGTACTTGATACAGTCTTTTTGTTCACTCTCTACTAAATGTTTGGCAAAAAATAGCCGATCTACAAGCTCAGTTACGCGATGCGTTGTGAGTTTGTAGATCTGCAATTTTTTGGCAAATGTTACGCCCCAGGATAATGGATGTTGTTGATATTTTGATTATCTCGATAATACCGTAAATCGCAGTAATGGTGACATGAAATGTTCTTATCGTCCCTTCCCTACATTCATTCCTGGGATTTATAAACTTGCCCCATGCGTCTCTAAGCATAACAACATATAAAATAAACATTAACAACATAACAATACTTTTAAAACAGCACAGAATAACAACAATAACAAAAGGGCCTCCAAGTCGCCATTAGCTGGGGAAGAAAAGAAAGTCATCTTCTAAATAATAATATTAAAAAGGACCTATCCATGAAGACAGTTGTAAAGGAATTGCAATAAGAAGTTGGCAAACCAACATCGGATGGGCATGTAAGCCTGATTTATCATTGGTTGTACATTGTTATCTCGCACAGAGAATAGCAGATCTATAAGTTCACAAGGGCGACCCGTGGTTTACTTGTAAATCGTCTATTTTCCCACGCGAGACACTGGCGTGCAACGAAGTATAGATCAGGCATTGCTCATCAAGCAAGCAAAAGCATTTCAGTACTGGTTGAGAGAAAAATAGAATAGTAAAAAAGTAAAAAACAAAGAAAAATAGAAATCTTAGAAAATGTCACAAACCTTCCAGATTATGCTTTTCTAATGGAGAGAGAGAGGGGAGGAGAGGGAGAAAGGGAAAAAAAAGAACCATTCTTTAGTCGTCAACAAATTCTTTTTTTTTTTTTTCTTGGCGAGTGATGTTGGATCACCAAGTACTTCTTAAAGCAACTTGTTAAAAAAGAGGTGTATAAAAATATCAGTCAATATCAGAATTTTTTAAACATGCGTTATCTTATCTGACAGCAAAATATGACATGACATACAGTAGCATATTGTAAAAAAAAAGAAAAAGATAAAAACAAAAAGATATATACAGTATATACTGTATAAACATTACGTTCTTTTGGCACTACACTGGGAAACCCGTGATATTTTCGTGACCATTACTCAAATAAGTTACAATATCCCAGCCTTTATGGGGACTGGGTGTTAAAACATGTTAATTTGGTTTGAATAAATTAATGTTCAGGACATTCAACGTACACTAGCAATGTCATAGTGTTTAATCCAGTGTTGCACCGTCTGCTCTGGCTTGAGAAAATGAAAATAACAGGGTGTAACAACATATGGTGTTTAGGCCTGTCTTGTCTAGCGGTGTCTGACGGATCAAAGAGGAAGGAAAGGAAAGGCATGATAGATGTGCATGGCCTGATTGTAAGAAAGAGAAAAAGAGATGAAAAAGGAAAAAAATAACATGTTTATCTGGACGCATGAGAGCACACACACACACACACACACACACACACACACACACACACACACACACACACACAAAATATGGTGATACTCCATCCTGTAGTACACATATAATTGCACAAAATGGGGCCTGAACAGAGAGAATAATGGACCAATGAGATTCATCTAGTAATGGAGAGATTAAAATGAACGACAAAGACAAAGGATTAATAACAAGAAAATGAGAGGAACAATGTGGGTTTAATTGTATTGATTAAATGTACAGAATGCTGACAGGAGAACTCCTTCAAGTGTATGTAGATAATAGTGTATGTAGATAATAACTCGTCCTTGTCAATTTAATTGACAAGGACGAGTGAGCGGGCCGTGAATAGGGCTAATTGATCCTTACAAGTCTAACTTTATAGTGTACAAATGGAACCAAATGGACCCATTTGTACACTGTCAAAGTTAAGGGGAGACCTTCCAATTTCAAAGGTTTGAGAACCACAGGTATAAATGATACAGAGAACAGGAGGACAGACATGGAAGCATGCTGGGAGACTGAAGCATGCTGGGAGACTGACTGAACAACAGCAGCTAGAGTTTTGGTCACGAATATCGTCGCAGGCAGACAGAAACCTTTTTGTTTTTTCGCCATATTTCACATTTGTATGCGACTAAGCATACTGTATGTGTCTCACCTGCACTCCTGGGCTGACTGGTGTTAGAGGGTACATCTGTGGGAAGCACACTGTCTGGCCATAGACAGTCTGGGGCTGTTGGACCATGATGGAGGGGCTGGGCTGGCCCTGGGGCCTCGGGGGAGTAGGGGTGTTAGCTGGCTTGGGCTAGTGAGGGAACCCCAAATACACAAAACGTATGGAGAGAGTCAAACACAAACAGCAACAACAACTTAATCTACAAGCTCACGATGCATTGTGAACTTGTAGATCAACTATTTTGTAAAACAACATAATTATATAGACAATATATATACAAAATTTGACAGCTATTTTCGAGAAAAATGCCAGGGTTAAAGTGAAATGGCATAATGGTGGCGGCAGGGTCAGACTGACCTGTGCATTGAATCTGGGCTTGAACTCATTGGCGTTGGGGTTCAAGGTCGACTTCCTCACTTGACTACAGGAGCGGAGGAAGAGAGAGAGACAGAGATGGTAGAACGTTAACATGTTGACAATATCCACAGCCTATCCTCCCTCGTTCCATCCCGTCAACCATTCTTCTACTCACTCTTGCACGGGCTCTTTCTTCTCCTCCTTGTCCTCGGGGGGCTTGGGCCCACCGAACATGGGTGTGGCTGTTGTCTGGGAGCCTTGTGATGTCACGTCTGGCCCCGGCCTCTTCTGGTCTGGCGCTGCGGGAGAAGTGGAGGGCGCCGCGGGGCTTCCCGGTTTACTGCTGTTTGCCGCTGCAGGGGTGGAGGCTGGGGTGGGGGCACCTGCTGGCACCACCGCTACTGCCCCCTCCTCACCGCCCTCTGGCCCCACCGCAGAGGCCTTGTCCAGGGGAAGGTCCTTGGGCTTGTCTCCGGGGTCTCTGGGAGGCTTGGTCATCATCTGGTCAAAGACAGGGTCTGGGTTGGAGCTTGACTGCAACTGGACGGAGGGGAGTGGAGGAGGAGAGAGCTTGTATTCCCTTGCTTATTATGAGATTGTTACCAGCAAGATCACAAGATCTTCTGCAAAAGAACATGCTTCAAATGAGCCATTAACCATTTAAACTCTATATACTCTCTTGACTGGGGCCCCCTCCTCTTTTCCCTCTTCCCTCAACGCCAAATCTCTTTGCTGAAAATAGCCTACAAGCTCACAATGAGACGCGTTGAGAAACATTGCAAGCTTGTAAGATCAGCTTTTCATCCAATGTTCACTCATTATGATATACAAAGAGTGTGGGGATGCTAGGGTCCATGTGATTAAAGAAAATAAGTGCATTCAACTTACCCTAAAATCTACACTAAATTTCTTTAAATTATCTATTTGTTTTCTGTGGTCTGGCGCCATGGAAGGAGGTCCTGCAAAGTGGAGAGAAGAAGCCATGTATTAAACATTATGACATTAACTACGTTTCTTGTAACATTGCTGAAAAGCTAAAGTACAATCATGTGAGTAGTGGATCAAACAAATGATTCTGGAGAAGGCTACTTCTCCAGAATCACAACGATGAAAATCCCTCCAAGGCATGGCTGTTAGGGGAGTAAACGGTTACCTTTGCAAGCTGGTCTAGTGATACTAGGGGAGCTGTCCAGGGGCTTGACATTCATTCTCCTTGTTGGCTGTAGGGGACGTCTGCCTCGTCTCCTGGATGCGACACTCTTTCGCTGTAGGGACCAGAATTAAAAAAGAGAGTTGGGTCACTCTGGATATTGTCCAAAGACAGACTGTATATAGCTCTAATGGGTGCATTTTAGGTAGCCACTATGTATGTTCCCTGTTCCCTATTTGAACAGATGTTCAGATGGGAGGTATTTACACATTTCATATTCAAACTTTACAGGTGTAGACTCAGTAACAAGTGTAAATTGAAACAACAGGAGAAAATATTTTGGGGCGACCATAGCTGAATGGATAGAGGGTCACAACACTTAACCCCTAACTGCTCGCCGGGCACTGCCCCTGAAAGGACAACTTTGTTTTTTTTTACAACAAGGATTCATATTTTAGATTGTAATAAGAAAAAAGAAATGATGAGTGTTAAAATGTTTTCATTTACTGCTTTCTTTTGTTTTAGTGATTTTAGTATTTTGATTTCAGTGGTTGGGCATGCGTACAAGTGGCTAAATATGTTTTTTTTTAGACACAATAAGCCGGCAATTTCTTTGTTACTATTTACACCAGCCCCCATAAGTCACATCTGCCCCTGAAAGATTGCGGTGCATCTTGGGAATGGGCTTATTGTGTCTAAAAATACATATTTATTCACTTGCATGCAGGGGGCATGCATGCAAATCAAAATCGTTAAAATCACTAAATTATAGAAAGAAGTAAATGAAAACATCTTAACAGTCATCTTTTCTTTTCTCTAATGACTATCTAAAATATTAACCCTTGTTGTAAAAAAAAAACAGTTGTCCTTGCAGTGCCCAATGCTCCAAAATAGCTAGGATGGGTTAAAAGCTGAGGACAGATTCCACGTATGTGAAGATGTACAGTGACACAAAATACCCCAAAGGACTGGGGTCCAGATTATTATTATACCTTCAACTGAACTAGCAGCGACCATGTTGGGGGCGGGGCTAGCAGCAGTGGGCGAGGAGGCCGACGTTGGCGAGGTAACCGTCTCCACGGGAGCCGTCCCCGTCTGAGGGGACGCAATGGAAGAGGCGCTAGGAGAGGCTCCGCCCATGCTGTTCTGACGAGGGGAGCGAGGTCTGTGTGCTGCAGAGGGACAGGGAGAAATAAGACTTTACTGCTGACATGGCTACTTACTCACATACAGTACTCAGGGGTTAAAGTAAAAAAAAAAGACTGAACTTTATTTTCAGAACATGTCCCAATATGTGATTTTAGAAACATGGTGCGTGCAGCGCACACCAATATTTGGGCTGTTTCGCTGAAGTTCTGAACTGCGTTCACTGAATGTGTGTGCCAATCCATGCTTCATTTTATAAAAGTATCTTCCGAAGTTCTGTTGTATTGTTGTACTGTTGGACAATTCAAATACTCATATCTTTAAATTATAACTTTTTAGTTTGGAGATCACTTGACTAGCGCTTTGACGACTTTGTCATCCATCGCTACACCTCCCCCTTATTTATTTATGTTTTTGCGGATCTGCACTGATCTCAGAAATAGCCCCTATGCCTATGGAATCCTCAAGACTGAAATCAGTCACCAGGACTGAGAACTTTAACCCCTGAGTACTTAACACTCCTTCACACCTATGCAAAACAACCCATTTTGTAAGGGACTGTGTCCACAGAATGTTTTTTTGAGCGCAGGAGTGCTTTGGATATGACATCCATACTACAGTGGTGAGCAGCAGGTGGTGATGAGTGATAAACATAAATATACTCAAGTAGGGCGGACCTCGATTAGTCGACTAATCGATCGAAATGGGTCTTAGTCGACTAACATTCTCTTAGTTGAATAATGTATTTTCTTTCTTTTTTTTTCTTTTTTTGCATGATTCAACTGAGAGATTGGCCTAATTTGTTTGGGAAAAATAGGAAAGAAATATGATATACAGTATATCACGATTTATATCCTATTAATCTAATACACACTTTTCATGTAAAGGTGCTTAATTTCTGTGCAACAACAGTAGGCCTATATATGCTTTCTTGTTTAGAACCTAGCCTCACTACAGCACACTAGTGATGGCCAATGACGTGGCTCTGATGCCATCTTTGAATAGATGTAGACCTATTTCACAGTGCAAACACATAATTGCCTTCTTTGACGCTTTAACGATCTCAACGAGGATCACCAGGGTCACAGACGCGCAGACCTTCACTCTGCAGTGCTCTAAACCGAAGTGAATTTCTCCCTGAATATGTTTAAGGATTACTGTGATTATGGTATCGCACATACTTTTTTTCCCTCCTTCATATTGCCTATAGTCGACAACTAATAGTCGACTATAGGCAATATTCGGCCAATCAGGTTTCGTCTATATAAATCTTTAGTCGGGGACAGCCCTATACTCATGTAAATAAAAACAAAAAGGGGGGAGGGTTGAGATGAGGGGAAGGAATTCAACGTGTACCTCCACTAACTACTGATGACCACGTTCCTCCAGAGGAGCTATTCCTGGTCGGTGGATTGACCGGCACTTCTCCCGGGGCATTGTGGGGGATGAAGTCCACTCCTGGAGGGACTCCTGTGGTCCGGCATGGGGGCACTCTGTGGGCACGGGGCGTCCGCTGGGACTTTGGGGACATTCTGGGGGGACCTGCAGGAGGAGGAGGGAGAAAGGAGAAAGCCAGAGAGACCAGCAGGGAGGAGGGAGGGAGAGAGACAGATTAATGCACTAATAGCAGGTCGAATAGCTTCCATTATTCATTCCTTTCCCCATTGTGCTGTTTCCTTGAAAGGCCTCTGTGTCTTACAAACTTCTGCCAGAGTGCTGAAGCTCTGAGCCGTCTGCAGCCCACATGAGCTGGTCCATCTGGCTTTAGAGGGCTCACCGTGAAGCAGTGCTAATGGTGACAAGCATGTGAGTGGAACACACTGCAGACTGTATACTACTACACAACACTGGTTCACACCACAAGCAAAGGGGAAAGGAGGGGAGGGATGAGAAAAATGAGAGAGAGACAGAGAGAGAGAGATGGAGACGGAGACAGAGAGAGAGAGACAGAGACAGAGAGAGAAATTGTTGGTGGGAGAAAGAGCCAAGGCAGAGATGTGAAAGTCCAAATGTAAATCATTGGCAGTGTTTAGTGAAGTCTGTGCCAGTAAAGCTTAGCAGTGTCTGTTTGACAGTTGACAGCCCAGTGCAAAACCTGATGTGTGGCAAAGAACTAGTTGAGTAAGTTCAAATATTTGTGGAGATCTGTGAGGAGCCACTGAATAACACATAGAAATGTTAAGTTCACTTTTGAAGACACATTCAGGCCTCTCTGCTAAATCAAAATGAAAACAGCTCATTCCATAAAGTATCAGTCATCTCTACATGTAAACCTCAACCAGATTTTTTGCATTACTGTTAAACTTGCTCCTGTCAAAACCGGGTAAAATGTTTCTTTAAGAGGTTTGTAACTGAAGGTTCTACATTCAACTACTCGCTTTTTTAAGTCAAATATGCTTGCAGGGATGCTTGCTACCGTCATGTAATTGTGAGAACTCTGCTTAATGCCTAATGTTCATGTTGTATTGACCAAATCATCTCATTGAACATTCTACTTGGCATGAGTTGCAAACTTAACTACTAGGACTGCTTTTCTTTCAACGGTATAAATATGTTTAGACAGATGGTACTGAATGCTCCCTTTTAACACATGTATACAAATCTGCTTCATTACCACAAATTCCTCACTATAACCTAAGGGTGTCAAACTACCAGAGGGGTCCAATTTGGCCAATGGGATGATTTGGAGGGGGAAATAGAAAATATAAATAATTATAATATCCACACCCAATTATTATTTATCTGTGTGTGGCCTGTCAGCGCTACGCTGCCAAAGCTGCCATTGTGTGAACATGGAAAACAATAGAGGCAGCACCACCAAATGTGTACAAGCACCTACCGAGAGCACCCCACTTTAACATCCTCACCCCTGTGCCTGAGTGCTGCACTGAAGAATCAGGGACCAGGGATCTTTATTGATAATTTATTGCCGTCACTATAAAAACTGACATGACTCATGAAACTCAATTGGGAAAATGTACTTGTGTACTGATGCATCCTTGCTTGTACCGAGACACTATGTAGAAAAAGCCTGAAAATGGACAATGCCAGTGTAGTCATCAAAACTGTCATTTTCATTACAGCCTAAGGACTAAACCAATAATATGACACTCTTATTTTACAAGGCTTACCCTGCCACTCTGGTTGAGCAGGGGGCCAGTGCTCAAGTGTTACTTTCAATTAGACTACATCTGGATATTGAGCCTTTCGGTAACATCAAGTCCTTATAGACACTGCTTGAAAAATATATACAGTTGTAAACACATTCCCGTTTAGTTCTAAACCTGAAATCAGAAGCCTAACAATGTTTCAAATTTTAGTTTGTGAGGGAACGGATTACTGTGACAGCACTCGCACCTTTAAGCATTGGCAGCACGCACGCACGGGAAAGTAATCTGGACCGTGAACAGTCGCAATGGGACCAATCCGGCCTACAAACTACATTTTGTTTGACACCCCTGCTTTAACCTATAGTGGCATGTGCTGTTGCACACCAAACATCAACAGGAATATACTGCATTTGAAGGTTTCGATTTAACTTAAGCCGACTCAAAGAATCTTAAACAATTTCAGTTAAATATAGGGCTCATCGTGATCTTTTCAAATATTACAACATGTCTTCAACTAGTGCTTTTGTCCGGGTCTACTCCACACTCTTGTGGGTACCTTCCGAGGACATGCGTTTGGGCAGGGTGGAGGCTGGCGATGTGGGCCCGTGGTGGGCCGGAGAAGACGAGGAAGGGTAGGAGGGGTAGGAAGGATGGGAGGGAGGTCTGGAAGGTCGAGAGGGGGGTCTGGAGGGGGGCTTGGTGGGCGTGGCCGCCCTGGGAGGCAAGGAGGAGGGGCCAGACTGGTAGCGAGAGGGGGGTCGGGAGGAGGGAGATGGACAGGGCGAGGGCCAGTGGGATGAACCTATGAGGAGGATGGAAGGGGGGTACAAATGATAAAGGATAACAGACAAATCAGAAAAAAACAAATCATGGGCATAATTAAAAGAAGGAATGAGAAGGCTAAACAGAAAAGAAAGACATGGCAGGTATGAAATAATGGTATATGTAAGGAAAATATATATACTGTAGGCTATATAAAATGACATGGAAACGGCAACAAAAATACATCTTCTTGAATATCAGCCAAGCTCACTTTAGTTATGACATTGTGTTGATATCATCTAACAATGAGATTGACTGAGGTTGATCAAACAAATAATGACACATGAAAGCTTTAGAAGCATTTCACTTGCAGATGTAAATAGGGATGGGACGATAATCGCTATTATCGTTTATCGTGATTAAAAAACCCTCACAATAATCGTATTGTGGAGATTTTAATTTATCGTGAAATTATCCTCTGTCGTGCACTGGGATCAATTCACCTTTTATTTGCCGAGCTGCATATCTGGTACCATTTAAACCCTCTATAACTGGTAAAACGGACCTGGAAATAACGTACTTGATACAGTCTTTTTTTCCACTCTCTACCAAATATCTTATAAATATCTTATATATAAAATAGCCAATCTACAAGCTCACAACGCGTCGCAACAGCTAAATGTTCTGCCCAGCATAATAGATGTTGGGAATATTTTTATTATCACGATAATAGCGATCGTA
Source organism: Nannobrachium achirus (assembly GCF_963921795.1). Classification (NCBI taxonomy): domain Eukaryota; kingdom Metazoa; phylum Chordata; class Actinopteri; order Myctophiformes; family Myctophidae; genus Nannobrachium; species Nannobrachium achirus. The sequence continues at coordinate 41,901,515 of NC_137832.1, read as the reverse complement.
AAACGCAATTTCTTTGGTCACAATAATCGTAATTTTCATACCGTCCCATCCCTCCATTCACTCTTCTCTGGTCCCATTTAAAAGCCCCTACCTCCATTCACTACCCTCTGGTCCCATTTAAAAAGCCCCTACCTCCATTCACTACCCTCTGGTCGGCCCCAGAGCTGGGGCTGTAGTCCTGAGGTCCTGGTCGGGGGGTTTGTGGTCCGGTGGAACTCTGAACCAGACGGGGTGTGTCACGGGGCAGCCCGTGCCCTATACAGATACAATGTTTGAGGACAATGTACACACACCCAACTAAAACAGCGGTTTCCATTTGACTAACTTTGCCGGCCGGCTTTGGAAATGACTGTGAAGGGTTGGTTCATGGACAGTGTTCTTAACATGGTATTTGAATGCATTTTAAGGTTCTCCTGTGTGTTTATTGAATCATTGGGGTGTTGGTAATTAGGGGGTGTGGCCAATTTTCCTGGGTCTCCTTCACAGCCGGTGGCAATTCCTTGGTTAATAGGAATGGGCCAAGTGCTGTGGAAGAGAGGGGTGTTTCCTCTGTTTTCAGAGTTGTGTTATAGTTATAATGTCATTAATTTGAAGTTCACCCAAGTGTAAGTGTAACATGCATCATTTAGAATGTTTAAGTTCTCTTACTAGCTGTGGGTTATTTTGGAATGTTATATGGAAGTATTTGGAAGTCATAGTTACTAATTAATGTGTGCTGTCCTGTGGTAGGATCCACTCCTTATATAAGGGAGACTGCAGTGACAGACATGTTAGTTTGAATGTGGGCAAATAACACAAGAGAGCATTCCCTGAAGGGAGAACTACGGGGCCTTGCAGAGACTTGGTTTTACCCGAAGAGAGTTCTTTGCCTGTTGGGTTATGTTAGTGTTTCGCCTAAGTGTTTATTGTTTTCAGCCTTGTTCTACTTTTTCTATTTTTGGCCAGTCTTACTTTGGTCTATGCAATTGTATGGGAAACTGCACTGCTGTGTTGGAGGTGTTTGGGTAAAATAAAAACCCTTAAAGATCATTTCTTGACTGTTCTTGGAGCCTGGCCGCTCGGGCAACTTTACAGGGTGAGTTCTGACGTCCCGCCCCCCATGACATAGCTTCTCTGTTCCTCTGGCTGGGGGGAATGTACTTGTTTTCTCTGTATACATAAATAAAGACACGCCACGGAGAGAACTGGTTAGATAACTATGTACAAGTCATCGGCCCCAATAATTAAGGAGTTAGATTCGATTTGGTTTGATTCTTGGCTACCAAATACACTTAGATCCGAATTTATTTCCGTTCGGGGAATCACAAAGTCTCTGTGGCACCGAACAGCCGAACCTCTGAATGACATCATATTGTAGTTTATACATAGCCGAACCAAAATATACATAGTATGCACTGGCCCTTAGTCTTGTGTATATGTTTATGTGTGAGTATGATCTGCTGTCAAGTGTGGTGTATATGCTGCATATGTTGTTCTCACCTGCTGAGTGTGTGTGTCTCCCTGTCCCCCCTCTCCCCCCGCACCACGGCTGTGTATTTGTCCTCCTCAGAACGTTCGTCATTCTCCAGGGCCACGCGGGCCTTGTAGGTGGCACTGGCCTCAATCTCCTCGGCCAGCTGTGCAGCACGTGCCTCTCTCTTCAGGAACTCTTCAGAGTTGTCCCGCTCCAGGGGAACTCTGAGAAAACAAGTAGGGGGGGAAGAAAACATGTGAGCTTTCATTTCTTAAAAAAAAGACAAGTGATACTTTTCAAACCCTATTCTTAGAGTCCAGACGATATCAAAACACATTTAGGGCTGTGACAATGATAACACAAAGAGACAAAAACAATGGAAGTAAAAACAGAAAAACTAGAATCTCTATTAAAACGGTGGTGGTAAATACTGCAATCATGGAAAAACAAGAAAATAAATTTTCTTGTCGAGACCCATAAGAAGGAGCCCCTCGATTCATAGATTAAGAAACAAAACTATAAACTGCAAACTGGCAAACGCAACTGTGACTATGAATAGAGGACTAAAGAATATACTGTATTTACGCAGGACTTGAAATGAACTATTTTTATCTTGGTAGCACTGGTGCTCCCAACTCAAAATGTTAGTAGCATCAGCAATATTTAGGGGCATCCACCAAAATGTAATTTGAATTGTATCTGATTTATAACAATACGGTTTACTAGAAAATGAAAATGCACATAATCAATATTCTGGCCATTTAAAATATGGTCTCCTTGCTCTTATCTTTTCAATAAGACTGAGGCACAGAGGAGAACGCTGTAAATACTAAATTAATAAAAGTAAATATAGTAACCAAAATAATACTGCCATAAGCTTATGTCCTCATCACAATGTAAGCTAGCCTCGTACCCGCCCCTCTTCCAGAAACCAGGCTAGGTGTGACTCTGGGCTGATGGGCTTTGCTACTCTTCCGAGTTATATTTATATTTAGATACATTTTCCCGTGGCACATTTTAACTACCGTAAATACCATATTCTCAACTCTCGAGTCCAAAGGAAAATAGTTATATAGCGCTGCTGTGCTGTTTTGACGAAGAGAGGCTGTGGCTGCCAAAGCCAAACTATGTGAGTGAAACAAGCGACCAGGTCTATGAAAACAAGCCCAACAGTTTCACCACTTGCTCTATTACATGCTATTTTCTTAAAGAATGTTGAAAGGCCAAAAAAGCAACTACACTTCAGAAACAAGCCCAAACAAAAGCAACATGCAACTAAAGACTTTACAGGAAAATTACCAAAGTCACTTATAATGAGCAAACCTGGCAACACCCTGAAGGTTTATGTGCGTCTCATCTGAATGCAATCTTCCAACGCCCGACTTTTAAATGCCAAGTTTGTCACTAAATGCCACCGACTGCCAGTCTCCCAGGAGTTGGAAAGAGTTTCTTGTCGGCTGTTTGGTGTACACCTTTTACATTAAACCATAATTTATGGTATTATTGCATTCTCTGGATTAATTATTTAAATGACAGAGGCAGGGGCAGTAGTAGGCTATAGCCACGTAGGCCTATTAGCCCGCAGACCACCATTTGAAAATATATACAGGGACCCCCATAGAGAAGATTTTTACGGCTCTAGCAGTGATTCTCAACCATTTTAAATTCAAGGACATTGACATATTAGGCTACAGACCCCATTTACAGGCATTTCTATCTCTGGGACCCCAATTTATATTGTAAAATCAATGCTAATTTAACTCAGAGTGTGTACAAATGGAACGGACCATTTGGTTCCATTTGTACAATTTCTGAGTTAAAGGGTCCATTTGGGTCTGATAATTTAGCTGGGGGGTCCCCAGACCCTGCTTTGAGTACCACTGGTGTAAAGCGCTTGTGTGGAAGCAGTGGGTGGTCCTTTCTGCTGGGTAGGGAAAACCAAACGTCTCTCCTTACAAAACCCAGTCATTATGAAGTGTTATGGTTTGAACAGGAATAGTTCCTGTGTTTTACAGAAACTAGCCTTCAGCCCCCTGCGGGGGCCTGGCACCTTTGTGTGTGTGCCTGTTAGTCCCCCTTGGTGTGAAGCAGACAGACCGTGATGTTGCTTTCTCTGGAAGTGCCCCCGGAACCGCGCCCCTCCCCCTCACTCCATGTCTGCTTGCAGGCAGTGTGCTGCTTGTCGACGCCCATTTGTGATGTAATTCGCATCACAGGACAAAGCCACCAACAGGCCAAAATTTGGGAAAATATTGTAAACATTTGGGGATTATGAGAAGTAGAGACGTGTACATCTGAAGGTGATAAAGTTGATGTTGGGCAAGGTGAATGCGTTATTGATTTTTGTATTATGTTTTTTAGACAATTGAACAACTGCTGAACATGGAGTTAGAGATGGAACCACACACACACTATTTTTTGGGGTGATTCTAATAAAGGTTGTGGGATGTGAACTGGATTCCACTGTATCTATACTATAATTTTGCGAATGTCTGTCTGTCTGAGTGAGTGTCTGTCTGTCTGAGTGAGTGTCTGTCCGTCCGAAACAGCGTTTCTCCTCAGTGGCTGGAGCAATTGATCTGAAATCGCATCACCATTAGCATATGAACATACCTGACATAACTGTGAAGCCCGTTTGTCACTTTCACAAATCGTATGCTGTATATTGTCAAAATGACATCAGAGTATCAAGTTACAGAGGGGGGGGCGGGAGGGGGGAGAGGAGCTGAGCAGAGTAGAGTATCGAATTACAACAGAGGGGTGTGTGTGTGTGTGTGTGTGTGTGTGTGTGTGGCGCGCACACACACGGGGGCCTGTGCACACACACACGGGGGCCTGTGCACACACACACGGGGGGGGGGGGGGGGGGGGGTTCTGGCCCTGTTACAGATGTTGTCCAAAAATCATGCAGATCGGTACACAGTATCTCTGTAGCCGTTAAATGGAACGGGTATTTCTTACATTGATGCTCCTACATATTAGCATGCAAGCACCAGTTAAAGTTACTTTCCATCCCTCATATACTGTGTGCACAGTGCACATCCCATAACACACTGCACATCATTTCGGAGCTCATATCTTTGAACGGGTAAGGGCTAGTTTAAAAGTAATTCTATGCATGTACTGTAGCGGACCCAGCTGGACAGTATAGAGGTTGGAGACTTGACTGATGAGTTTTAACATTTTATTGAGTAACTCAACGTAGAAACTGGAAAGCAAAAAATACATAAATCAGGTAATGCATCAAAAAGTACCATAATACATTTTCCATACAACATTAAACTTGTACAAATACATAAACCACGTTATTAGAAAATACATTACATTCATGCAACGATAAGACCAAGATTAAGAAGCAAAACATCACAAAATGTACCTTTTCCCCCTTTCCAGCTAGTTGCATGTCCATGGCGTCCGTGATTCAATGTCTCCTTCCATGTTTGATGTCTGTATGTCCTTAACCGTCTTTTCCTTTAGTATCAAACCCTTTGACATAAACCTTTACACCATAAACCTTTACGTCATGCCGTTTCCTTCAAGCCTTCTTTTCAACTGAGGCAGTCAGTGATTTAACCCCAAGCCTAACCTCGCCTCACCAGGCTTTCCTGAGAGAAAGCCTGGTATTTGTTTACTGATCAAACAGGTCGTCTGATCCGGTCTAGACCGGATGATATCTTACGTCATTTTCTATTCAAAACGGACTTAGTCTCGCGTGGCCAGACGGTTGCCTCCGCGATTTGGTCAAATTGACCAAATCGCTCCCAGCATATAGTCTGGCGCATCAAAAGAAGAACGATGAGTACCCGGTCAAAGCGGAAGTGAAGCCCTCGTCACTTCCGCTTCCGTCTCACATCGCACAAATATTTATCATTATATAAATAAAAATCATATAAGCATGTTTAGCTTGCTGCTTAGCAGAAATGACATTTTAAAATATATTTTTTTGAACGTTAATGCCCGTTTTCGATACTCGCCGTTCTGGAGCTGCTGTTCCAGACTCTATATAGCATTCAGAGATTGTGGAATAGTTGTCTGGCTACGCAAGACTAAAACGGACTACACTTTGGCCGGAACTACCGCCGGAATCAGTTTTATCCCAGTTTAGCGCATGCGCAAAACCAGGTTAAAACTGATTCCGGTCGGTAGTTCCGGCTAAATTGTAGTCCGTTTTGAATACAAAATGACGTAGGACGTCATCCGCTCCCGACCGGATCAAAAGCCAGAAATTGGAAGCGATCCCAGGCTACCCCAAGCCCAGCTGAGCTGGGTCCCAATCAACCTCATTCCCAGCAGCTGGCACAATGTCTACATATTAGGGACTTCCTGTCTCCACATTAATGAACAGGAAAGAAAATATACATTCAAAAATAAAAGCATTAATTGTGGGTCTGTTACATGTACGTGTTCCTTTCATCCTAGCTGCACAAAAAAAAAGTCGAGAGTAAAGACTTAAGGCCTGTCCATAGTATCTCCGAAACCTCCGAAATGATCAGTGAGTTGTGAGATACTAGGCCTTTAGGCACATTCTTTACATCTCTGAAGGAATATTACGCATAGTAGCCTAATGAGTGAATCGCATAGATCACATCAGTCTGCATTTTGCATTTGTCAAGTATCAGTTTATTGACTAAGCAGCAGCACACATATTACAGCAGTAACAAGTTGTTTTCAAAGAAGAGATGATAAATAGTAATAAAATATCCCATAACACTCCCAGAAAAACAGTACTGTCACAAGTGAGGTATAAATCTTAGTAGTGTCCCTGACTGATAAAAGTATGAAATTATTGTACACAGTTAATCGGAAATTGTTATTACATCGCTTTTGTTGGTTGTTGCTGTTGTTTTTACTTGTTTTTATTTTTATGTTAAGAATAACCCCATTATGTTTTCTTTCAAACATACTGTACATTCATTCATTCATTCATTCATTGTACTTTCTTGTGTTTGCCGCTGCTGTTCCTGCTCCTACAGTAGGACCAGCAGAGAACTACAATTCCCAACAGTATGAGGAAGAGTATCGACGCAATGTCTAATAGGCATCTCTGGTACCAAGGCTGGGTCAAAGAGGCTGGACGTAGGTGAGCTCCACCACCGCTGCGTAGGATGTGCTCCACCCACTGGACCAGTCTGAGGCCTGGCGGGGCAGGATGTGACCGGTGAATCCTGCTGAGTGACACAGCCGAGGACTTGAACCTGCACAGGGGAAAAGGGATCGAGGAATGAGGGAGAAGGGAAGACGAGATTAGGGATGGGCCGATATGAAAATGTCATATCACGATGATTGGTACAAAAGAAATTGCGATTTCTTGTGCTTGTATATCGGCAATTTTTTGGCAAAGACATTTGATAGAGAGTGAAAAAAAGACTGTATTGAGTACATATATTAAGTACCTTTTACCAATTATAGAGGGTTTAAGTGGTATGCAGCTCGGCAAATAAAAGGTGAATTGATCCCATGCATGACAGAGAACGATATCACGATGAATTACATCTCCACGGTATGATTATCATTTTTTATCATGGTAAACGATAATATCGCTTATCGTCCCATCCCTAGACCAGATAATGTGGCATTTTCAACTCAAAATAAAACATGAAAAGCTGCCCATCCATACCGGTATGTCCATCTCACCATCCATCCAAAATGGTAAACGGTCAACATCTATACTATAATTTTGCGAATGTCTGAGTGAGTGAGTGTCTGTCTGTCTGTCTCAGCGTTTCTCCTCGGTGGCTGGAGCAATTGATCTGAAATCGCATCACCATCAGCATATGAACACACCTGACATAACTGTGAAGCCCGTTTGTCACTTTCACAAATCGTATGCTGTATATTAGCATTTTTATGGTGTATCTATATCTATTTAGCCTACAGTACCTTTTGTGACCACACATGTTAAGGGAGGGGCGCTGTTGTTCAGGCCATGCACAATCACACACAAACCCACACACGGGGGGGGGGGGGGGGGGGGGGGGGGGGGTTCTGGCCCTGTTACAGATGTTGTCCAAAATCATGCAGATCGGTACACAGTATCTCTGTAGCCGTTAAATGGAACGGGTATTTCTTACATTGATGCTCCTACATATTAGCATGCAAGCACCAGTTAAAGTTACTTTCCATCCCTCATATACTGTGTGCACAGTGCACATCCCATAATCCACACACTGCACTCATTTCGGAGCTCATATCTTTGAACGGGTAAGGGCTAGTTTCTATATAGTGCCTCAAAGTTATTTACAAAGTGTGTTAGATTGACCCATCCACTGACACACATGCTCATCAGAAGAAGTTAAGCTTTCCGTGTCTTGGCTCAAGGTCTCTTTGACACAAAGGCAGGTGGAGACGGAGATTGAATCGCCAACCGTTTGGTCTCCAGGTGAATATTATACCACCTCCTCCATCCATCCATCTATCTACTGTATCCGTCCGTCCATCCATTTATCATCCATCTGTTCATATATGCATCTACCCCACGATCCATCCATTCATCCGTCCATCCACTCATCTGTCCATCTATCCGTCTGTCCGTCCATCCATCCATCCCAGACCATAACCCCTACCTGTTGTCACGTATGATCGAGTCAATTGTGGAGCTCAGCAGTTCCCCAGTGATGTGTGCAGGTTTGATGGTCAAGCCCAGGCCCTTGGCTTGAGCCCTCACCATATTGTCATACTGATCTCCAAACAGAGGGAGACCCAGCACAGGAACAGCATGATACACTGCTTGGAGCAGGCTGTTTTGACCACCATGGGTTATCAAGAGAGAGGCTTTAGGGTGACCTAAGAGACAAGTGCAGAAGATCCAGTGACATGAGCTCTTAAAGAGTTGTTAGCATGACCAAGAGAAACTCAATATTAAAGCCAGATCCATCATAGACACCCCGTGTTTATATTCATGCATGTGTTCTACAATAGACAGCTGCTGAATACTGCTCCACACTTGAGTGTTCCCTGAAGGAACATTTGTTCACCATCTCCATGGTTTTGTCAATTGAGAGTCACTTTTCCATACCCAGCAGGTCGTTCTGAGGGAGCCAGGGCACCAGCCTGAGGTTGGGAGGTATGTCCACATGAGAGGGCCATCGTTGGGGGTCATACCTGTAGAAACACCAACAGGTATACCGGAATAAAAAAGTATTTTTTGAATGTTATAATATGCAGTGTACCACTATGTGCTGGTAGAATTAAATAATTAATTGACAGCAGCATATTGTACTGTAGGTCCTTAGTGCTCTAACTTATATGGCTGGATTATCCTGTCCACGGTAATGCAATGTAATCGCCCCTATCCTTCTGTCTGTGAGTCATTGAAGAAAATAACTTCAGAAATAATGTTTTTTACCATTTCGTAAAACTTGTTGGGTATGATCAGGAGGCTACCACAGTTAACTTTGGGGTTGAAATAACCAAAGGCCAAGGTTAAAGTCAAGTCAAAATGACATAAATAGGACACATTGTACATATGCTAGCTAGCTGTGCACCCAAGATGCGTTGCCTTTGTGCCCGTGTGGATCCATGACTCATGAATCTACCTCCAGAGGACCCCCTGGGGAACCCTGGAGAAGCCTTCAGTGAACTCCACCAGCAGACGGTCCACAGAGACAGAGGAGACCATGGACCCTAGGGTCACCACAATGAAGCCGGCCTCTCCATAAGCTGAGATCCATGACTCCAAGTCCTTAAGGGTTAGGTGGAGAGAGAGGTAAACAGAAAGACGGTAGAGGACCAGAGGACAGAGAATGTGAGGAAGGCACAGGTTGAGCATATAAGTAAGGGCACGAGTGGGCAGACGCAAAAGCTGATCAAGCAATGGATGTCGAATGTATTGTGCGTCACCATCTTCCTGTAAGCAATCTATATAGCTATATGTTTAAGCCCAATCATGAAGATTATTTATCTGATCTGTATGGGTTAGCAATCACTAAACTAGAATAGAATAGAATAGAATAGAATAGAATAGAACAGAACAGAACAGAACAGAACAAACCTGATCCAGAGGCTTAGCAGGTGCATTGAGAAGGCCTCCCACTAACACAGTGTAGGCCAGGGCATAAGAGGCTGGGGGAATTCCAGGGAGAAGTCTGTGTTAAAGGCCCACAGCTCTGCTCCCAAGTATAATTCCTCAAGACCACCAGGGGGCAAGCCTGAGCCCAAGTGGTTTTCAGCTACACCCCTGAACTTTGACCATAATTAGATTCTGGCCTGGGGGAAAAGACATGAAATATTTACTTTATGGGACCTTTGAGAAACATACTTCATCATTGGACATTCTATCAGAAAACTCTCATAACTACTGGAACCAGGAATGTTTAACCATTAAATGGTTATCTTTTATATCAAACTGTGTGGGGCTCTCAATCTCACAGACATCTCTCAAGAAAACCCCCCATGAACATAGGACTAATCCCCATCTCAGTGATATAAAATAGCTGGTGAGATATGATCACAATTACTCCATTCTGACCTATTGGAGCCAGGAGGGCATAGAGCAGGTTCTTTGCACGCCCCCAGATGTCCATACGGTCAGGCAGATCCGAGCTGAAGACAGGGACATAGGAAAGAGGGCTGGGCAGGGCGATGGACAGAGGGCCATTCAGAGTGCTGGGATAGAAGGCAATATATTGAATACCTACACGAAACAACAAAAACAAGAAAGCATAAAATACATTTTGGTTTATACTGTTTAACTTATAACTGCTTACAGTACCATATAGGCTACCATATCTATGACCACTGAAATACAAAAATAAATCTGATTCTGGTGTATTGTAATTATCTCATTGTTCAATTAGTGCTGGTTAGTCACTGTGGCCAAAGTCAAGACAGTTAAACAACATGTTGAAGTGACCAGGAATGTCATTGAATTGTATCTATATCCAAGTGTAAATGAACATTGTATAATATAGTTATTGTTACTATCTTGTTACCTTGTAATACATTTGTTTGAATACTTAACCTAAATAATAGGATTACAGTGATAACTTGATATAAACCGAACACTGTGCACAAGTAGGAGATATACCAAGCTTGCGTGCCAGGATGAAGGAGCAGGGGTTGAAAGCATCAAGGATGGCCACGTCGTATTGCTGAGCCTGGAGGAAGGCCATCATCTCACTGTCCCCCAACAACTTGTCACACTGGTACGCTAGGTGCCCCATGAAGGTCAAGAAGTTATTGAAGTTATCCCTGCCAGAGTGACAGAGAGGGAGTGAGACGAAAAGAGAGAGAGAGAGAGAGAGAGAGAGAGAGAGAGAGAGAGAGAGAGAGAGAGAGAGAGAGAGAGAGAGAGAGTGTGTGTGTGTGTGCAAACACAGCAGCAAGATTCAGGAGCTGCTGTGATAGGAGAAGATATCAAATGACTACTAATGATTGTGTATATCCTTGCACCATCTGCATTGAGTGACCTCTATACATGAACTGTTTTCCTTCAATTGTACATATTTTGTTTTGATGATATTGTATTGATTGATAGTACAGTATTGTGTACACTTCTGCTTTGGCAATGTAAACGTATGTTTTCTCATGCCAATAAAGCCCATTGACTACTATCGGTAGTCGCCAAATATGGCGAAGGCGTTGTTACTTGTACCCTTGAAGGATGTGTGTGGGTATTGGATATTTGTCAAGGATTAGCTGACTCTACATTATTTACAGCCCCTTGTAATATTTGTGTCCTTGTATTGTATTTCTTATGTGGACATAAACCAGTAAGACTCCCTAATCGAAATAGGGCAAAAATGTGTTTTTCCAAAATCTTCCTGATCCATGTTGATGACATGAGTGTAGACATGCTGTGTAGTGATTTTCGGGCAAAATCTGTAGGAGCAGTGTCCAAAAATGTGTTTTTAAAAATCGGCCTGAAGGTGGCGCTATATGGGACAGATTCATGTTGATGGGATGAGTGTAGACATACTGTGTAGCGATTTGCGATTTTAGGGCAAAAACTGTAGGAGCAATGTCCAAAAATGTGAAGGTGGCGCTAGAAGAGGGCCATGTGAGAAATGAGATAAAAATGTGTGTGTGTGTGTGTGTGTGTGTGTGTGTGTGTGTGTGTATGTGTGTGTGTGTGTGTGTGTGTGTGTGTGTGTGTGTGTGTGTGTGTGTGCCTGCGTGCGTGCACGTGTTTGCGTTAAACGAGAGTACACTCCACCTACTGTACACAAAATACAAAGGGAGTGGAGTGAAGGAATGATGGTAAACAATGATAAGCATCATAACACACAGTACCTTCCCAGTAAGAACTGAGTCTGCTGCTCCAGAAACCAGCCATTGTAGTCTTTAATGTAGCTGTCTCCTAAAGACCAGGTGCTCATCTGGTAGCTCTCTGCACGGCCGTATGTGCGTGTGTATGTTTGTATGTGCATGCACGATGTGTGCCTACAGGTGCATATGAGAGATACAAACTGTAGCTGGAGAGTTAAAGAGAAATAAATAAAATAAAGAGAAAATACATTTTCTGAGATTGTTTGTTTGCCTGAATGCTTGTTTGCTGTTGTGCGCACATGTGTTTGTTATATAAGTGTGTGATACATACCTGTAATAACAGGGTTACCCAGCTGCAGAAGCATGCGGACATCATGACCGTGCAGGTGGAGGTTATGGGAGATCTCATCTAATAATAAGTAATGGCTTCCACCTATACAGTAGGAGAGGAGAAAAGAGGAAAGGAGAGGAGAGGTGAAGATGATGATGCAAGGATGCTACTGTATTCCCATCATTCTGCTTTACCCTAAATTAATCCTAGAGTCGCTATTCTGGGCAGACAATAGCAGATCTACAAGCTTATGTATGTTGTGATATTGTAGATTGTAAGAGATTTGTTGTAGAGGAAAAAAAGAAGTGGACCAAGTATGGACCCTGGGTCAGGTCCACAGTCAACAATTAAGTATATAAGGTTTTTAAGTGGTTAATGATTTTACTATGATGACTTCTCAGTTCTCACACCAGTTCCACTCCATTGTAATGTAGTCTACTCACCAATGAGACAGACAGTCAAGATCTTGGCAGACTGTAGGAAGCCAGGGACCGTCAAGAGGAAAGAAATGACCCAAAACAAGATTGCCATGTCACTATAGTTCAACACCCTGAGCAGGCAATGTAATTCCTCTAAAAGACAGTTCTAGTAATACAATGCCTCCAATGGATGAAATCTGTTATAAAAATGTCACATGATATGGAGCAGGAACCATTGGCTCTGACTGTAGGTATTGTAGCACAGGCCAACAGTGTCTTCTGTTGTGTATGAGAGTAGTCAAATCCAGTTAAGTGCATGGGATAGATAGTAGTGTCCTAAGACACGTGGTCTGGACAAGGGGAAAAAGGGATTGGAAATGGGGACAGCACACTTCAACACAATGAAGTCACATGAGAATGTACCTGTAACATTCACAGGGTTTCTCCAAAACAATTATAAAAAAATAAAATAAAAAACGTTTATGCTCCTGCTAATCCCTTTCTGTGAGCTGCAGATGAATCCTGATATTGTTCTTTCAGATGGAAGACAGCAGGCTAGTCAGATAATACTCCACACAGTCTACAAACAAAACAAAATAGTAATAATACACCTGTTAGGATAAATCCAGTTCAGTTACTGATGGAACTCATAAACGTCCAAGCTTCAGTTCTGATGCAGGTCTTTAAACGCAGAAAGCAAAACGTTCCGTTTGAGTTTTGTGCGTCTGAATGAGGTTGTGATGTGAATGGTCTAGAAGTCATACAGTCTGATATCTACTAGCAACGGACCTGCAGCAATGAAAGGGAGGGAGACAGAAATACTGAGAGAGAGAGAGAGAGAGAGAGAGAGAGAGAGAGAGAGAGAGAGAGAGAGAGAGAGAGAGAGAGAGGGTAGGGACCTCCCCTTTGTAACACTGGAAAGACAAAGGAAAAGTTAGAATACTAATCCTGTCACAGCAAAACTTTGCCATGCATGTACAAGTACAATATACATACTGTATACAGTGTAAATGTAATTCAATTTAATGTAATTTAATGTAATAGAAGTAAGCAATTTACCCCGAGTGAGAGGACATTATGCTCTCATAATGTCCGCAGTGCGGGTGTTATCGGACGAGGCGCCAGCCGAGTCCGATAACACCCGCACTCAGGACATTATGAGAGCATAATGTCCGACCCCGAGTGGTAAATAGCTTTTCTACCACTTTTTCCCGTATACATGAAAGAAAACACATAGTTGTAACTTGTAAGGATCTTAAGTTACAATCATTATTGCCTATAAAACTTCCGCGAGACAGCAGATAGTTCCACAAACAACATCTTCTACTCACCAACAGATGGCGCCAACTCCATAGTAATCCATGCGTCTAGCTTACAGCTAAGCTAACGTCAGTTAAAAGCACCGTTCCGGCCGTAAATAGAGGCTGTTCGCTTCCAGAAAGGCATAGGTTCAGAGAAAAGGGGCTTTAAAGTTGGCGGATTGCATTGGATCCAAATAAATCGGCGACGATAGTACGCACGTTAGTAAACATAGGACCGCTGCGACCTTCATTTGTTGGTTGGGGGAACTACCTCCTGAAGTCCCCGGATGTACACTGAGGCGCATTGATCTCGGACACACAACTTTGCGGCAGTTGTCCTCTCATAACCTCCGGAATTTAGCCAATCAGAATCCAGTATTTGAACACGTGACTCGAAAAAGTGGTAGAATAAACTGTAAACTCCTGAATCTTAATATAATTCTAAGTTACAGTATACAGTACTCTGACCTTTCTAGAGTTATATTGACACTTATAGAATATAATTCATAAATAATAACAGTCACTTACGTTTCACCTAATTCAAAACTGCATACTATATGAAAATAATCACACCAATCAAAAGCCTCCTTATTTTTGCAGCAACTGAGCTGGTTGAGATGCTGATTTTGACAGACAGTTTTCAATTATGTCAGAATCTGTACACAGATTCACAAACAATAAGACCTAAACAGTCTTTTAAATTGAATTGCATTTTAAATGTATTGACATTCAACAGCGTGACGTCCATTATAGTGTTTCAGAATCACATTCCAAAGTCTGAGCAGAAATAATGGAAGAAATAATTCTTCTTAAAAGGACATTTGTTTTCTGAGCCACAGTGACCTATCCAGCATATACAGTAGTACTTAAATAGGAAATAACTAAAGTCATGTTTCTTATAGAGGCTTAGGCAAAGTCAATTATTTTATTGGATCTCAAATTAACAAGAGTAACATATACCACAAATAAGTGCAGAGAATCTGATATTTAATATTTGACATGAATATTCTTTACAAAATGCTTTGAGTTAACACCACAATCAGTTTACACATAGCAGAAATTACATATAGAAAAAGCTATTTCAACTGAAGTCATCATTCAGACCGTTTGATATTGCATTTAGTGCTGAATAGTGTTGGGTATCGTTACATTTGAAGTAACTTATTTTGAAGTAACTCGTTAAGTTACTTTAGTTACTTGAAAAACTATTCCGTTAAGTTACTCCGCTACCCAATGAGAAAAGTAACTTAACGATATATTTCTTTCCGTTACCGACAATTAAAACCCACCTGCGAGGACGTTTGGTAAACATAAAATAGCCTACCGGAGTGTTGTGACGGTAACCAGATAAGTCGACCTCTTTCAAAGTCGACCTCGCTCGTTTCCCAACGGGTCATGAGGCCTTAAACTAGATGCAGATTAGACTAAAATCAAATCTGTGCTTCTGGGGGTCCCTGGAACAAAAAGGTTTGCAATAGGGGTCCATCCGTGGAACAAACTATTTTGAGATGGGGGTCCACGGCCAAAAATACATTTTGGGGTTCCTTAACCACTGATAGGCACATTCTACAAATGTCTTCTAAATCATAACAATTTTCTGAAAAAAGCTTATTTTGCCATCAGTGTTTCTCAAACTTTGTCATGTGAAGGACCCCCAGAATGATATGTATTTGGCTACGGACCCCCATCACAAAATATTTTGTTCCAGGGACCCCCAGAAGCAAATATTTGATTTTTGTCTATTCTGCATCAAGCTAAGGCCTCAGACCCGTTGGGAAACGAGTTTGGGGTCGACTTTGAAAGAGGTCGACTTTTCTGGCATTCGTTGTGACAGCTGGACTTCAACATGGAGATTTGCATTGACGTTGAACCTCCTCCTTTCTTTCACCAGTAAATCCAAAAATAGTGTGAATACTTCCACAGCCTTACTAAAAGGCTGTCTCTCTCAAGCCCTGCCATGCACGACTGTAAATGATATGTAAACAAGACACGAGCACAGATAGTTTGTCCCAACTCTTCCTGCTCACTTCACAGAGCTGCCGTTCGTCACCCTGTGTCACACCACTAGTGACAACCTATATAAAACTGTAGACTGACTATGCAACCACCACAGACTGCAACACATTTCTGGTCGGTCACCTTTTTTAACAGTCAGAGGCGAGTGGGACTTGCCTTCAGAGGGGGAGGCAGACAGACAGGCAGACAGACAGACAGACAGACAGACAGACAGCTACACACGCCTTTCACAAGTGTATTTGTTGACAGAATAAGACAGAAGGAGGAAATGTGACTCGGGGCTTCTTTTTTAATCGGTGGCAACAAAAAAAAAACAGTGAAAATGGAACACTTTTTAAAAAAAATAACAAGATTACTTTTTTGAAAATGTAACCAAGTAACTAACCGTTATATTGATAAATGTAACTCGTTAGGTTACTCCGCTACTGCCAAACTAACGTCGTTACGTAACGCCGTTAGTTATAATGCCGTTACACCCAACACTGCTGCTGAATCCAGTACATTTTGTGTAATGAGGTAACATGCTCTATTCCCAAAAAGACTACAGTGTGTTGACCCAGTGACACCAACAGGGTTCTTCTGACCAATCATCAGTATGTTACGAGTTGGGAGTGAGAAGAATGTATTGGAGGGGGAGACAGGATTTTCTTCTAAATAGTACTACTGCCTGTTCTAATAGCTGTGTTCCGCTTATCATATTTTCAGACTCTTAATTTTCAAAATGGATTCCAGGGACAACGGGGGTCCGAGATGAGGTTCCAGGGGATCCACACCCAAATGAGTAGTTTAGATTAGCTATAATGCAATTCACTTGATTTCTTTTTCTTTTCTTACAAGTGAATATTCTGTATTCAGTATCATCAACATGAATGTATTTCTAATGGACAATATCTAGACAATTTCATTTAAATCAAAACGTATCAAGCATATCATATAACATTATATATCAGGGTCCCTAGCCCAGACAATCAGGTTTATCAATGATCAGATCCGGAAAAAGAAAGTCTTTTGGGGATCCGTGTCATGAAAATGTTTGAAAACCTATGGTCTGGTACACATACTTTAAGAGATCCCATTCAAGCAAGTTAGAATATAGACAATGTGGGTGGTTTTGCAGATAAAATAATGCCTGATAGGAATGCTGCATGCTATTGAAGGTGTGAATGATTTTGTGTTCACAGTGTTGCAACCAGCACCACAACAGTTCATGACTGTAATAGATGTCCAATGTCAAACGA
The DNA here is from genome assembly GCF_963921795.1 of Nannobrachium achirus. Lineage (NCBI taxonomy): Eukaryota > Metazoa > Chordata > Actinopteri > Myctophiformes > Myctophidae > Nannobrachium > Nannobrachium achirus. The sequence goes on along the minus strand of NC_137832.1, from coordinate 41,884,551 downwards.
TAGTATACGGTAGGGATGTCCAAAGTGTGGCCCAATGACACATTTTATGCAGCCCGCGGCATCATTCCTTAAAGTGATCCCTGACTAATACGACAAATATGTCTTAAAACATTATAATTGTCCTCTATAACTACAATGTAAAATTTAAAACACATTAAATATTTTATTTCTTCTAGAAATAGCTAATCTTTCACTCAGTAGGGGAAATGCCTGTCGCAAGTTGATGATGTCATAAATGTCATGTGTCATTTTTATGGCACGCATGTGCAAAAAAACAAAACACAAACACATTTGAAATATTGATATGATGCTCATATTAACCATAGGAAGTATTACGTTTGTTTTTATTTTCACATGCATGCCATTAATTCCATAGGGATAGATCACACTTGACATTTATGACATCATCAACTTGCGACGGGCATTTCCCCTATTGAGTGAAAGATTAGCTATTTCTAGAAGAAATAAAATAATTTAGGTGTTTTTAATTTTACATTGTAGTTATAGAGGACAATTATAATGTATTGAGGCATATTTGTCATATTAGTCAGGGATCACTTTAATTGTGATATAAACGGCCCGCCAGCACCGTCAAACAAGAATATTTTCCCAGAGTATCATTTGTCAGGATTGTTGTTGTTCCCTGTTGTCTCATTCTGAAGGGGTCAAAGAAAGGCTATTTTGTTGTATTTTTTATCTTGCATGTCTGGTTACATTAATTTTGGTAAAGTAAGTTATTTGTGTTTTGTTCAGAGCACACGCCAGACAAAAGACCATTGATATTAAATATTGATGATGATAGTTAAAGGAAATATTGTAATTGCAATGCATATGTATGTGACTTTGTTATGGTCCAACCGAAAGTACATTAAGTCAGGAGATATACCGGTAGTTGGCCCTTGGGTTGTTTTAATATTTTCTAATGTGGCCCCCTTTGAAAAAGGTTTGGACACCCCTGGTATACGGCAACTAGTGGTATATGTGGAGAATGCACCATTTTCACATTGCTTGCAATTTGTTATTACATCCACCCATCCATTCTTAATATAGGAGATCACAACACTGAACTACATTTGGGAAGCGGCAAAGCTGAAAGCTTATAATTCCACCTTTATCTTCTTCCAGTCAGTGCCCATTTCAAGTTAATTGGGTGGACAGGCAGCAAGTCACAGCTGAACAGACTAGTTGGCATAACACATGTTGGATGAATGGAGCGCAATTGGGGTTTTGGGTGGGCTGGTGGGCTGTTGCTGGCAAGTCAGGCTTGACATGTAGGTTAGGCTGGACAAAGAGCTCATTGTAGCCGAACCAACGTTTGGTTGAGTCAGAGAGGATAACTTTAAAGAAGAGACTTTATTTTCCTTATATGCGAACCTGGGACTGCATTCAAGCACCCTTTTGTGAACCTTTTTGTTGGAATAAAACTACTTAAAGAGAAGAAGAAGCCTCTCTTGCATTCTTACAGATGCACCACAGCGGTCACCACTCCCCAATCAGCGAATTTAATTATTCTACATTTCAAATGGTCCCTCTTTCCGGATAAAGTGACTGCTGTGGAGAGAGTGAAGATGATTCCAAACAATATAAATGGAGCCATGCAGCCAACCGACGCCCAACCCAAAGGCCAGGTATGTGTGCCCACTGGGCCTGCTGACTATTATGCCCCTCTGCCTGCCTCTGCGACCTACCTCAGCCCTATACTCCCCTCATCGCCCTACTATAGTATGGAAGGAATATCCGATATGCAATCCCCTACCCCCCTGCACATTGATCAGTGTAGTCCATCGACTGATGCTCGCCCAAAGCTTCCCAGAGAGTCAGTGTACTCGGGACCCCAGCACCACAGTAGCCCAGACCCACTGTCTTCCCGTGCAAGGCCAGAGGTTCCCCCTGCTATATTGGAAACAATGAGACAGATGAGAGAAGATAACCAGAGGCTGCAACGTACAGTATTTGACATGCAAAGGCAGCTTATTACCAGCAGAGGGCCAGGTCTGTCCCCTCCTCCTCCTCCCCCCACGCAATACAGCTCCCTCATTTATCCTCCTCCACCTCACCCAACACCATACAGCTCTGTCATGTTTCCTCCTCCACCTCCCCCCACTCCATACAACCTACCAAGCACAGCACTACAGGCCATGGCCAACATTCCACCAGGGCCTGTGCATGCAGCATGGGTAGAAGAAGTTGAAGATGGGGACTGGCCACTCCCCCCTCCTCCAGTGGCAGAGAATACAAAGCCCCAATTACCCACTGCAGTGATTAATACCAAACCCCCTGTACCCACTGTCACACTGCCCACGGAATTGGTGGCAGAGCTGACCGCATGCCTCAAGAATATGGGGAGGACCCCAGGCCTGCCACCAAGACCCCCAACACCTGAATACTGCGAGCCATACGAGTTTGATGAGTCAGAGAAGTCATTCTATGCATCAGAGTCACCTGTCATCCCACAGAGATCTGCCTATTCAGTTCCTCCACATCGAGGCCCCCCTGATGACCAGAGACATGAGGACTTCTACCCCAGCCGCCACACAGAGTATGTGTACCGGGGCCCCCAACCCACCATCCCAGACTTCAGTAGGGGGGACCCCCGTGAGTTCGCCAGGCTAAAGACCTCCCAGAGAACCTTCTCCCAAAGGATGCTACAGAGAGGTTCAAATATCAGATCCTGGTAGATCATCTGAAGTTTGAAGAAGCACTTCTCATAGCAGACTCATACACAAACTCTGCAACGCCCTATACAAACACCATGGCCTCTCTAACAGAACACTATGGGCAACCCCACCAGCTGGCGTTAAGGCGCATTGCAGATCTAATGGAGGCGCCTAGCATCCGGAGCCATGACACAGCTGCCTTTAAACGTTTTGCCCTTAGAGTGAGAGCCCTGGTGGGCATGCTCGACCAGCTTGGACAGAAAGGCCGTATTGAGCTACAGTGTGGGTCCCACGTCACTAGATTGATGTCCAAGCTCCCACAGAGTATGCGGTCTGAGTTCATGATGTATGTGTACCCTCAGCAAGTCAGGGTCCCTACGCTGCTACACTTTGCAGACTGGCTTGAGTTCGAGCTGAAGATTCAGGAGTATGGATTCGAGTCCCAAAACAGAGAGGGCAGAGAGAGCACAGAGGCAAAGAGGGACGGGCGGAAGGACTCCAGGCCTGGAAGGCCCACCGCAGTGCTCCATGGGGCCGAACAGAAGGCAAGCAGCCCTACTGTCCCAGACCCCCCATCCACCAGTGCCAACCCCCCAGGTAAGGCTGTTCTGCCATGCCCATACTGTGGGGACACCCCACACTACCTGAACCAGTGTACTAGTTTCACCCAGCTTTCCACTGAGCAGCAAAAAGACTGGATCAAGAGCAACAGGCGGTGCTGGCGTTGTTGTCGCTCCCACCAGGCTGCTCAGTGCAGATTAAAGGCCAAGTGCAAGAAATGCAACGGCAGACACCTGGAGGTTTTGCATGATGTCAATATTAGGCCTGCCACGGTGGACACCTCCTGCCTAGTGAATACTGCCAACGAGGTGCTGTACTTAGACAGGCAGTCCGGCTGCAGTCAGGTACTACTGAAAGTGACCAAGGTCATGCTGCACAATGGAGAACAGACTATGGAGACCTATGCGATTTTAGATGATGGATCAGAGCGCACCATGCTCCTACCAGCGGCTGCTAAAGTACTAAAACTGCAAGGAGAGCCAGAGGCCCTTGCATTGAGGACCGTGCGCAAAGATCTCAGAGTTCTGCACGGTTTGTCTGTCTCTTTTTCCATTTCTCCTGCCAGCCAGCCCCACAATACATTCAAGATCCAGAGAGCCTTCACTGCCGATCAGCTGGGGTTAGCAGAGCACTCACAACCCATAGAGACACTTCAGCGTAAATATAAGCACCTGAGAGGCCTTCCCCTGCAAACGCTGGAGCGAGCTCGTCCCATGGTCCTCATTGGCTCAGACTACCCCCATTTAATTACCCCTACAGCTCCAGTCCGTCTGGGACCGCCAGGAGGACCAGCTGCTGTGAAGACCAGGCTGGGCTGGACTATTCATGGACCTACCAGTGTTGTCCGCCAGTATCTCCAGCCACAGCAGTGTCTCCATATAGACACCCAGTCCCCTCATGGTGAACTCCTTCATCATGTACAGCAGCTCTGGCAAATGGATGTGTTGCCCTACAGGAGCGAAAAGGTGGTGACACGATCAAGGCAAGACCAGGAAGCAATGCACATGCTGGAAACCCAAACAGTAAGGGTGGAAGTTGACGGGGTGCATCGCTATGCAACCCCCTTGCTGCGAGTAAAGAATATGCCCTGTCTGCATACCCCTAAAGAAACAGTCTTGCCATGTCTCAGGAGCACTGAAAGACGCCTGATGAAAGACTCAGCCCGAGCAGCAGCCTATGGTGAAGAGATCCTGAAACTGGAGCAGGCTGGATATGTGAAGAAAGTAGCCGGTGAGGAGCTGAGCAAGTCACCTGAGTCCTGGTTTATCCCGCACCACATGGTGAGTCATAATGGGAAAAATCGTATTGTATTTAACTGCTCCTTCACCCACAAGGGTCGTAACCTGAATGAGCTGCTACTACCAGGCCCTTCTCTGACCTCCAGCCTGCTGTTCTGCTGAGATTCAGAGAGCATGTTGTCGCCATCAGCAGTGACAGTAAGGGAATGTTCCACCAGGTCAGGTTGCTGCCCGAAGATAGGCCCCTGCTCCGTTTCTTGTGGAGAGACTTGCACAGAGAGGAACCACCCACCATTTATGAATGGCAGGTCCTACCCTTTGGAACCACCTGTAGCCCATGCTGCGCAACGTTCGCACTCCAGAAGCACGTGGCAGACCACAGCCAGCCAGAGGAGGACGTGCGGGTGGCCATCGAGCAGTACTTCTATGTGGACAACCACTTACAAAGCCTCTCCTCCCCCACAGTAGCCAGGCAGCTGGTCGACAAACTGAAGATGCTGCTAGCCACCGGTGGATTTGAGCTGCGGCAGTGGACTAGCAACGTCCCAGAAGTCGTCAGTCACCTGCCGAAGGAAGCAAGATCGCAAAGTAGTGAGTTGTGGCTCACTGAGTCAATGGCTGACCCACAGGAGCTGGCACTTGGACTCAGATGGCTTTGTGCCTCAGACACCCTTGGATACAAGTGCCGCCTCACTGACCGTCCCCTACCAACTAAGAGGAACATTTACAGTACACTGGCGAAGCTTTACGACCCCTTAGGCTTCCTAGTGCCCTTCACCACACAGGCTAAAGTCATCGTGCAGCACTTGTGGGACAAAGAGAGGGACTGGGATGATCCGTCCCTGCCGGAGGACACCCTCAAGGCGTGGCTCACCTGGGAAGATGAGCTACAACATCTGCCAGATATCAGCCTACCACGATGCTACACGACATCCCTTCTAGACCACCCCAGCTCCACGAGAAGCCTCCACATATTCTGTGATGCATCTGAGAGGGCCTACGGCTCAGTTGCGTACCTGCGCACCGAAGACAAAGACGGGAATGTGGAGGTGTCTTTCCTGACAGCACGGTCAAGAGTGGCCCCCAAGCGCCAGCAATCTATGCCCCGCTTGGAGTTATGTGCAGCGCTGACTGGTGCACAGCTGGCTGCGCTGTTGCAACGTGAACTCACCCTGGAGCTCGACGAGGCGGTGCTCTGGACAGACTCCACTACAGTTCTCACGTGGCTCCAGTCTGACTCATGCCGTTTTAAAGTGTTCGTGGGTACGAGAGTCGCTGAGATCCAGGAACTGACTGGAGCCCAATCCTGGAGGCATGTGGACTCAGCTAATAATCCTGCAGATGACCTCACCCGTGGAAAGACACTGAGGGAGCTTGCAGCGAAATCCCAGTGGAGCCACGGCCCAGCATTCTTGCTCCTTCCCGGCCAAAGCTGGCCCAAAAAGCCACAAGTTGAGCCCTTGGATGGCACAGAGCTGCGAAAGGCCGCATTCTGCGGTTCTATCTCCACTGCTCCTCTTCTCCCCCAAATTGATGCCAGCCAGTTCACCAGTTTTAAGGACATGGTGGAGGCTGTTGTGCAGGCACGCCACGGGGCGGCAGGTGATCAGTCTACCCCATCTGCAGAAGATTATCGAGAGGCTGAGAGAGACCTGCTGAGACAATCCCAGATCGACTGCTTTGCTACTGACCTCCAGCACCTGCAAGACAACAAACCAATCCCCTCCACCAGCCGTTTGATCACCCTAGCCCCTGAGTATGACAAGCAACTGGAGCTGATCCGAGTTGGAGGTAGACTGCGTCGCAGTGACCTTCTGGACCCGGAAACCATTCACCCCATAGTAATGGATCCTGCCCACCAGGTGACCAAACTCATAATTCATGATGTGGATCAAGATCTCCATCATCCAGGCTCGGAGAGGCTCTTTGCAGAACTCCGGCGCAAGTATTGGATCCTGCGTGGAAGAGAGGCAGTAAGGCGACACCAGCACAGCTGCGCAGATTGTCAGAGATGGAGAGCAAACCCTACAGTACCACAGATGGCAGACCTACCCCCTGCACGTCTGCGGCTGTTCAAACCACCTTTCTTCTCCACAGGAATGGATTGTTTCGGGCCCTTCACAGTACGAGTTGGACGGCGAAACGAAAAGAGGTGGGGTATACTATTCAAGTGCCTCACCACCCGGGCAGTCCACATAGATGTCCTGAGTAGTCTGGACCAAGACTCTTTCCTAATGGCTCTCCGCCGCTTCATCTCACGCAGAGGGAAGCCAGCTGAGCTTTTATCAGACCAGGGCACCAACTTCAAGGGTGGTGAAAAGGAGCTCCACATCTCGTTCAAGTCTATGCACCCTACTCTACAGTCTGAACTGGCCAAACAGCAGGTCAAGTTCAGATTCAACCCCCCCAGTGCACCTCACTTCGGGGGTGTCTGGGAGAGGGAAATCAAGTCGATCAAAGCTGCCCTGTACTCTACTACCCAGATGCAGACCGTGACAGAGGAAGTCCTGCGCACAGTGCTTATTGAGGTAGAGGGCAACTTGAACTCGAAGCCCCTGGGTTATGTATCCAGTGACGTAGCAGACCCAGACCAAGTAACCCCGAACATGCTCTTGATGGGGCGGCCCGACCCATCGCTGCCTCAGGTTCTATACCCCGAGTCTGAGCTGTTGAGCCGCCGCCGCTGGAGACACACACAGGTCCTCGCTGACCAATTCTGGAAAAAGTTCATCAGGCTCTACCTCCCAGCCCAGCAGACTCGCACTAAGTGGCAGAAAGAGACGGCCCCTCTGCAAACTTGTGTGGTCGCCATGATTGTGGACCCCCAGCTCCCGAGAGCGCTCTGGCCTATCGGCCGCATCACCAAGGTCATTCCAGGGGCAGATGGAAGGATTCGAACAGCGGAGATACAAGTTAACAGCAAGACCTACACAAGGCCGGTTGCCCGTCTCATCCCACTCCCTGCCATACCCGAGACGGCACCTGAAACCCCCGGTCCTTCTCCGAGTTAGCAAATTTGACTGTACAAATTTGGGGGCGGCTGTGACGAAGGACATTCTACTTTAATTACTTGAATTGTATTTAATTGCCTGCCTATATTAGTTGATTGATTATTGATAATAATTGATAATTTGTGTTCTGCCTAGAGAGAGAGAGAGTCAGGCAGCTAATTGCAGGTGCCAGGTGTGTCCAGGAGAGTGGGGGTTGCTAGTTCAGTTCAGTTTGACTGCAGCAATCAGAGAGTGAGGAGCTGTTTAGACTAGTGAGGAGTTTGGACATTATTCTTGTGTTTTTGGATAACTTTAAAGAAGATACTTTATTTTCCTTATATGCGAACCTGGGACTGCATTCAAGCACCCTTTTGTGAACCTTTTTGTTGGAATAAAACTACTTAAAGAGAAGAAGAAGCCTCTCTTGCATTCTTACAGATGCACCACAGCGGTCACCACTCCCCAATCAGCGAATTTAATTATTCTACATTTCAATGATGTCATGTGAAGCTTGACCAATCCTCAAATCCATTATATTGTCCAATCAGAAAAGGGACATACGGATGGGGACGTACATACGGTACGCTTGTACGTCCGGTCTACATTGAGGAAAACAATAGAACAGGGCCCAGTGTGGTTGCCCTGTTGGGAAACCACACTAATACATATTTCCTTCTATATTATGAAAAACATTTGTACATAAACATGAAACCCATGTAACCAAAGCGGTAAAAATAACTCAATTAGACAGATCAGGGAGGATAGATCTTCAGCGTCAGCCAAGGGTGAACTGAAGAGGTCTAATGTTGTCAAGAAAATGTCACGACCCACCAGAGACCAGAGAAACTGAATTTCAGGATATTATCATGGGGACCATTGTTACCATTCCCAAATGGTGTGCCGTGAGACAAAGCCAGGAGTGTCTTGTTATCTGTTGTTTTTAATTTACAATATCAGTACTTTATGTGCACTCATTTCCCAATATACGGTAGAAGCAAATGAAATACCCTACAATAATATATTTAACTAATTTGAATATTGGTGACTTGTATACCCCGGGCACAAAAAGTTTGAAAGCCACTACTATAGACTATAAACATACTATGAGCTGGTAGCGTTGACAGCCCTCTATCAGGTTCCTGGCTGAAGGATGCTGGGAGAAGACCGAGAAGGGAACAGCTTCTTCAGGTGTGTAATCTAGCTCTCCAAATATGCGCGCCAACTCCTAGAGATAAAGCAGAGACACAGAGCGAAATGTCACAATAGCATCATCTTACTTATATTAAATGTCCTTATGGGTGGACGGTAGGTGGAGGGCGTTACAAAAAGGTGGATGGGGGACACCACAAACATAACATTCCCATACCGTATATAGAGACCACGTTAAAATAGTTCACTGGTACAAGGTCTACTTAAAGGAGATCCATGAAAAGCCTAAGCTTATTTCCACTGGAAACCATTGAAGTATCTCATATAACATTGAATGACAGACAAATAGAACACAGTACTATGCAGTAGATATGTAAAGAAAAACAAAAAAAGACAGTAAGTCTAAAACAAACAGTATATACAAAGAAGGGGCAGGGGAGGGTAGGGTTGGGCTAGGTTCATTTTTTACCAGTTGCCAACGGCTGCTGCCTAGCGTCTATATTCTGAGAACTTTTAGCCAAAAATAGCTTTTAGATCGTCTATTTTCGGCAAAGAGTTTTTGTGTAGAGGGGAAGAAGAGCAGACTAAGTACAGAGTGAAAGGTCAAGTTTATTTAAGTATTGAAACTAAACTAAATGGTATCTATGGGTTGTGGGGGTCCCTGCTTCATCTCTCTCTCTCGACTAAGGGGTCCTTGGCCTGAAAAATAGCAAATCCTCAATCTCACTAAGCTTGCGGATCGTCTATTCTTGGCACACAACTAAATATAAACAGGATATACTGTATATTGTACCTCAGCGTGATCCTCTTGGCTCTTGCATCCCTGGTGGAAGCCAGAGTCTCCTGCTGCTTTGGGTCCATTATGGCAGAGGACAGTGAGGAGGGCAGGGATTGATACGCCACAGGGGGCCTCCCCTTCCTCTGCCTCTGGCTCGGGGGAGCACAACTCTGTCGCCTCCTCTAGATTGGGCATAGACTAATGGTACAGGTGCAAACACACCCATGCATACCCGATTGTGCACACACACACACACACACACACACACACACACACACACACACACACACACACACACACACACACACACACACACACACACACACACACACACACACTACAATTATCGATAATGTTTAATTAATAATTGAGAAGCACATTTTTTGTATATAAAAACATGTATTAACCAATTAAGTGCTATTTTATAGTCCTTATTGTATTTTCATAGCATATAATTCCATGAGGCACCTTGACCAGTTTGCTGGGGGAGGGGTGCTTTAGATGTTGTCCCAGCACCACACTGAGGGCTCTGATGAAGCCACAGGAAGGGTCAGGGTGGGCAGCCAGTTGTTGCAACATGGACACATAGGCCAGACCAGGTGGACTCATAGAATGGTTGGCAAACAACTGGAAGAGAAACTGAAGGGAGGGACACACAAAATATAGAATATTGACACACACAACATCCAGTATATAGAATATTGATTCTAATGTAGCAAGGTTATTTCAGATAAAGTGTGATATCAGGATATTGATGTTAAATAGTTCAGCAAACCCAAAACACATAAGAACATCTATCTATCTATAAATTCCAGAAACCGTGTCCGACTGTCCGTCCGTGTTTACGTAGCCAATATTTTACATGGTGCATACCTTTGTATCTTTGTGTCTGTACGTTCACAATCTCGCTAATCGCTGGAACGATAAGTGTCATACTTTGAATGCTCACTACCAGTAGGCTACAGAAGTACCTCCACTAATATTCTTCCAATGTTATGATGGAAGTCAATAGGGCTCTGATCAAGCTGAAACCTTGCCCAAATTTGGAGTCATAAAGTATGTCATAGATGTGTCATAGATGTCTGATGTCAGACAGACACTGGTGTTTTTTTTGACAGACACCATACAGACGGCAGACAGATCTTTTGGGTGAAAATGAGCGACCTCGGATTGACGGACGAGGCTGCGATTGCAGCCTGCAAAGACGGCAGCCCCATGACGAAGGACTTCATGATGCAGCAGACTATGCTGAGAGTCAAGGACCCCGTCAAGTCACTGGACTTCTACACCCGAATCCTTGGCATGACGCTCTTGCAGAAGTTTGACTTCCCATCCATGCGTTTCTCCCTGTTCTTTCTGGACAAGAAGCAGATTCCTACCGATGTGAAGGACAGGACTGTCTGGACATTCTCCAGAAGAGCGACCGTCGAACTCACCCATAACTGGGGCACAGAGACGGACGAGAGCCAGTCTTATCACAATGGCAACTCAGATCCCCGTGGCTTTGGTCACATTGGAATCGCTGTACCCGATGTGTACGCCGCTTGCAAATTGTTTGAAGAACAAGGAGTCACGTTTGTCAAGAAGCCAGATGACGGTAAAATGAAAGGCCTAGCCTTCATTCAGGACCCTGGTGGTTACTGGATCGAGATCCTGAGTCCCAACAACATGGTGTCTATTACTTCATAGAAACAAATGAAAAGCCACCACTGCCTGTCGCAGCAGCACACATGGACACTAAGGGCTAATTCAACATTTGTCCCACGACTATCGCTGGATAAAACTGATTTCCAGCTGGAAAATGAGTTTGGACATATTTGTTACATTTGAAAATCTGTCATTTCAGCAAGATGAGTTGTGCAGCACAAAAAGGGAAGAGTCAAGTAATAATAACTTAACCGGCACTCTGTCGAGGTGCAAACATGCGCCTTGTGCAAAAGTAGGCCATATGTGGCCTACTTTTGTGCCAGCAGAGCGCGCCATGAGGAGCACTCACCACTGGCATCACCTCTAGCCATTGCCAGTGACATCACCACTGCCATCACCAGGAATGCTGGTCCCTCACTGGCTGTTAATGAAGACATTGCCAGAAATGCTGGTACCTGATTGGGCTACGGGCTTAAAGACACACAGCACCTACCTACCTACCTACCTACCTACCTACCTACCTACCTACCTACCTACATACATACGCAGCCGAGCACAGTACTTTTGGGCTCCTTACAGGTCTGTGGCACTGGGAGTGTAAAGGTGGACCCGGGAGGACTTATCCATGAGAGAGATCCATATCCATGATGCTGAAGTAGCTGTCTGCAAAGCTCTAAATGGATTGCTTGTCTCACGCTCATGTCCAAAATGTAATGCATCTTTGGGGGTTCTTGGCATGGAAAAAGCTTGTAGAGCTGCTATTTTTGGCAAGCAATACTGGCACACAACAAGGTATAAATCAGGTTTCAGGCACTGTACTGTACTATACCTTGCGTAAGTTGGCCAGACGGTCATAAGGTAATGGCTCAGAGGGGTCTTCAGGTACAGGCTGGACACTTTCACTAGGGAACCACAACTCAGTCTGGTGAAAAAAGAGGGGGAAAGAAAGGAGTATTTAATTAATTTGCTAGCAATGTATATGTAGTTTAGCTGGCCTCTCTTTACTGGGACATACAGGAATAGAAAAGACAGTGATAACTAGAAATACTGTTCCTACGAAACAGTGTGGGCTCGCATGGAACACTATATGACTCCTACATTCAATTGGGTCTATCTTCCTCTCTCTCCAGACTAATTTCCCAGTGGAAATGCATTGCTTAAAGTTAAATATTTCAAAAATGACAACCGATTTCATGGATTTATATCAGGTCACACTTGTTGGTGGTGATGTCACCAAGAACGCTGCTCCCTCATTGGCTATGTATGTAGTATGTATGTACCACACTTGGCTCATTGGCCAAGCTTCCCGAGACACTTAATGAAATGAACACTTCACCCTGGGTGTGATTTTTTAAATGATTTTGTTTAGCAAGTTTCCTTTATCTATCTATAAATGCGAGAAGTCTCTGCGTGTGTGTGTGTGTGTGTGTGTGTTTGTAATCCGCGTATCTCGAGAACCGTTCGTCCCACCGGCTTCAGATTCGGCAC
>NC_137832.1:41142119-41209619 GCF_963921795.1 Nannobrachium achirus | reverse complement strand
CTCTCGTCGATAAAGTCTGCATTGCTCCATTTCAAGATTATTTCCCTTCCTCGACATGGAGAATAGCTGCTCATTGAAGGGCTGTTCGTGGGTATTGGGTTTTCTTTTTTTATATCCATTTATACTAGCCCAATGAAAAAAAAAAAGTCTTAAAGTTTTTTTTTTTTTTTTTTTTGGTCGTCCACAGAATTCCAGAAACTCAATGTTGCAAGTCGCCGTGTTCAGGCACAGCCTTTTGCACCGGGGCCTCGTGTATGGATTTATGGGCAGTATAAAGAAAATTTACAACAAGAATCATTTTGAGAGAGCCTTCTGCTCAGAAGTATAAACCCTTCTCTTCGTCTAGGCTCTCCTCCTCTTCTTCGGCTCCGCCCTTCCATTTCATTAAGCCCACAGACAGAGGCAGCGCGCCGAATCCTTGTCTGGCACCGCGGCTCTGCCTCTTTTCTCCCTCCTCAGACCTTCAACCTCTCTCTTCTTTTATACATTTCATGCTTACTTTCTTTCATTTTCTTTCTCTCCCCTAAAAACCCGTCCATTGCTACAGTATTTCCATGCTGCTTTTGTGCGGCGAGGCAGCCGTGTAATTGCGGGGCGTGTGACTGGGACGAGACGAGGCCCTGTGGCAGACCGCGCCACGCTACTGTACCTACCTACAGGGGTGTCACACCAAATTATGGGCCCTGGGTACAAGGATTCACTCACGTTTTGTGCTTTAACTATTGAAAAATAGCAGTTATACAAGCTCACAGCCACTGCGAGCTTGTAGATCTGCTATTTTTGAAAAATCGTGAATATTTCAAATCCTTCTAAGGTTTTTTTTAAAAAACCTGTTTCTATGTCAGAGGAGCTCAAACATTTTCATGTGAAGGACCCCCAAAATGATATGTATTTGGCCACGCACCCCCATCTCCAAACATTTAGTTCCAGGGACCCCCCCCCCCCCCCGAAGCAAAATTTGAGTTACAAATGTTCGCTTAAAAAAATACATACATTCAAAGATTTGCACACATTTTCACGACTTTTCAAAAATAGCAGATCTACAAGCTCACAGCGTGGCACTCGGTGCCGCGCTGTGAGCTTGTATATCTGCTATTTTTCAATAGCTAAAGTATAAAATAATTAAGGCCCCTCCACCTTGGGCCCTGGTAACTCAGTCCCACTTTTCCCCCCCTTTCCGCCCCTGCCTGTCCCTACCTACGGCCCTTCTCCCGGCAGCCCCCTTTGTTCTTGCCCCCGCTCTGATTGGCCGGCCAAAGAGAAGAGCCACAGTACACATGTCGGTTGGCTGGCTTGACTGTCTGCGGTCTTTGTGATAAATGCGGACCTCTGTTTCTCTCAAGTACGGTTTTGCTATTCTTCCTCTTGCTGCCTGTCTGCTCGGATACCTCTGGCTGAGCTGCAAAGGAGAAGATTAGCTCCACTTCTGAGAAACGCACACACACACACACACACACACACACACACACACACACACACACACACACACACACACACACAGGCGCAAACAACAAAGTCACAAAATGCAAACGCATATGCATCATTGCAAGCGTTAGCACAAATACACATACTGTACATACTCTGCACTGATATTTTCTCTCTCCCTTTCTTTCTCTCTCTCTCTCTCTCTCTCACACACACACACACACACACACACACACACACACACACACACACACACACACACACACACACACACACACACACACACACACACACACACACACACACATACAGCTATCTCACTCCCCCCTCCCCCCAATGTATCTGTCTAGCCAAGCTGTAGAGTTGTTGCGGTATATATGGGCAGTAAAACCCTTGACTAGACATGTTTCCATTAGAGGTTTGACTTGTGTGTTTGGAAGTGCCCCATGTTCCACTGATGCAGTTCCACAGACAGCGTTTTACTGGGGACCTATTTTTATGACAAACATTTACGAGGCTTTACATCAATAAGGCCTTCATGGTTGACAAAATGGCTGTCTGTTTCATGTCAAAGAATCAGATGTATGTAAGAGCTAAGATGCCTCAAGGATTAAGATGTTCCTGAGGCTGGAAAAATATTCTAAAGATAAAGAGAACATTTTTACTTTATACTATTCAAAGTTTCAGAGAACCATTGTCGAATTTGAACGAATCAAAGACTGATCATGGACTGTTATTGAATATTACCTGGCTGTGTACATGGACGCGCGCGCACGCACACACACACACACACACACACACACACACACACACACACACACACACACACACACACACACACACACACACACACACACACACACACACACACACACACACACACACACACACACACACACACACACACTCTCTCGTTCTTAAAAGTCCATTGAGGCATGTGAGGATAAATTGCTGATATTTTGCAGCGGATTCATTCAATTCTGTTATTGTGTGCTCTGTATACTTCTTTATGATTTCAAAGGCCAAGGCTAGTGGATAGCTGATAGACTTTCATTTTGAACTTTTACATTTGTTTGCATAGCGAGAAGGGCACATTACCGCTGCGTGTACTGCATTGTAAATAAGAAGGTGATGGTTCTGTATCAGTCATTTGGCCTTGCCATTGCTATAGCCATTGTCAGACTTGAATTTATCTTCTGAAATCCTATTCAATAAGATTCTCTCCCACAGATACACGTTCATATAATAATAATAATGATATGATTGCTGTTAGGCAGAAACCTTGTCTTCATTTATCCTTTTATATTTTCTCCTAAATGAATACCCTATTACTGTTGGACAATGTCACACTAAAGTAGCAAAACTAGAAGATCTACAAGCTATATTATTTAAGCTATATTATATACTAGAGGTTCTCCCGTTTTATAGTAAGATATTACCAGTAAGACGCCTATGGGCGACAAGCGACCTCACCCTAAAGGGCGAGGTTGCGCCATGTCTTGGCCATCTGACTTCATGGAGATCCCTGTCTGTAGAACCAGCCACAAATATATGGGCTGTCTTGGCCATCTTTCTTGGCCATATATGGATTCTGTTAGTGTGGTATGTGGCTCGCTGATGTGGCCTCCATATATGGGCATTCACATATGAAGTCATGTTAGATATGGGCTTCCCCATACATCACCGTGATGTCAGAGTGTGATGTCAGAGCGACAAACCCATAGACCGTAAAAAAGCGTACACGGACAGACACGGACACGATGTGCCGTTTCTCATACTAAGCTGCGACCTTCGGTCACAATGATGTCACGTGAAACTTGACCAATCATGGAAATTGGTCCATTTAGACAGAGATAAGAGATCTCCATATAATGTATGGGCATGAATATGGGACACAGACAGACAGACAGACGGATACAACGGGTATTGCACGTATATATTGACGTCAATGGTGACTATTCTGCCCAACGGGCACTGGTCTCTGGTCACTGGTTCTCCAACATTACTGTACTTCTGAGACTCCTCAGGGACATTCAATCCCTTATGCTGTGCACCCATATACTGTGCACACCCCCTGGCACAGGACTAGTTACTATGATCTCTGGAATCTCTTTATATGCGTATTAAAGTGACACAAACATACAAGATAAAAATAATTGTGACTTTTGGTTTCCGGTCACCTGGTGGTCCAACCTGACCAATCCCACTTGGCACAACACATCCTCTGGTCCTCAGCGATGCACGTGCCATGTTTGAAGTCAGTTCTCTAGATATGTGGGGGACAGACATTCACAAAGAGATTCCGTGCATTTATCAATAGATATAACCTTTGAAAAATATTAAGCTTGTGTGTGGTGTGACTTGGTGCTACTAGAACACATTTTTTCTATTTCCTGAAATGTAGTGGTTTTGGACATAAAGTAATAGGTTTGAGCCTGCCAGCAACGATATGCTTGCGCAGTATCATTAAAAGACCAGCCCTCTCTCTTTTTCTTGTCATGTTAATTTTGAATTAAAATAAATAAACCAAACTAATAACCACTAAATTTAATTGACTTAAAACTATCCCAGTTTCTTGGAACTTGGATAGTTTTAAGTCAACACATGTATAGGATGGCATTTCATTTCATTTTACTAGAAGCTGGGCCGCCCTTCGGGCGGCCCAGCGTCTAGTCGGCGACCTGGCCAACTCGGAACAATGTAAATAGGGAATGAATGCCCCGCCCTTTAATGCAAACCCCATTATACCTGTTTTCATAGGACCCGTTTTGACCATCTGTCTGCCTGTGTCCATTTATGCCCATATATGGAGTTATCTGTATATGTCTGTCTGTATGTCGCTGTCCATTTTATGTCCATATATGGAGATCACTGCAGTTATAGTTCTGGGTCCATTTTATGCCCATATATGGAGATATCTGTCTATCTGCGTCCATTTTATGCCCATATATGGAGTATCTGTCTGTGCCTCCAACTGTGTTGCAGACACAGTGCCGGTTCCCCCTTTAATGCAAACCTCATTATACCTGTTGTCATAGGACCCGTTTTGAACATCTGTTTGACTGTGTCCATTTATGTCCATATATGGAGATATCTGTATCTGTCTGTCTGCGTCCATTTTATGCCCATATATGGAGATCTTTGACCATCTGTTTGCCTCTGTCCATTTATGTCCATATATGGAGATATCTGTATCTGTCTGTCTGCAATCCATTTTATGCCCATATATGGGGGCATTCATTTTATGCCCATATATGGAGAACGCGCGTGCCCGTGGGACGAACGGTTCTCGAGATACGCGGATTACATACATACATACACACTCACAGAGATTTTTTGTTGACTCATGTGGCGTACGTGATGTCAGAGCCTTTTATGAAGTGATGTCACACAATGAGTCAGAGCTTTCGCCGATTTCCTCCGGAACAGCCTGATGTCAACAATCAACCAAATAAACCAACAATCAAATAAGGAGATTCCGAACGTTTCGCGCCGGTTCGGGAAAACCGCGCGTCGGGTCGGGTCGAGACCCGGCACTGCACTCCGTGCCGCGGCGGGGAACGCGCGTGCCGAATCTGAAGCCGGTGGGACGAACGGTTCTCGAGATACGCGGATTACAGACACACAGACAGACAGACACTCAGAGACTTCTCGCATTTATAGATAGATAATGCTAGAACTATATATAGCAAAACGGTTTAAGCACTCGCCAGTTCACTCACAGGCAATCCGTCCAAAGGACCAAGCAAGGTCACCTAGATGCCATGGGTAAAACGACAGAGTCTCAAACTGAAGTCCAACTTCCAATGGTTTGATGCAACCGACACGTAGCCCAGCTGTCAGTGTGATTTTTTTTCCCCGCTCCAAATATTGGACCAACCTTGAGCAACAGCCATAAAGATTGATATTGTGTTCTATGTGTTGTGTGAGAGAGACAGAGAAGTGACAGTTTTATTGTTTACCTCTAGCTGTTTGTGCTGACAGCACGGTGACAACGAGCCAAAGCACATAGTGACCCCTGATGTGTCACTCCCTTGCTCCTCTCTCTTCATCTTTCTCTCTCTCCCCTCCCGCCTGCCGCTCACACTAATCGCTTAGCCGCGGAGTGTCTCAGTTGTCATGGAAACGATTTCCATTGTCCTTTTATTGGCCACAGTGTGGCCTTCGGGCTGTATGTGTTTGGGCTGGCCGAGGCTTGAAATGCTGCACACATTTCCGTGTCGTCGGTAGCATCCTGAAGAGCCTCCTGTCTCCTTACCCTGCATGTATCTGTTATCGTTTCACTTGATCCTACTCCCTCTTGTTCTCCTCTTTTATCTTATCTAGCCCTCCTCACCTTCGTCCTTGGGGCACGGTAACATTCTCAGCTTTGTTTACTCTTGAGAGTGTTAAAATGAATCCAAATGGACCCGCAAGAGAGGAGTTCTATTTAGGTCCTCTCTCAGTTAACCACATGAACCCCAGTGCCCATATGTGGACATATCATAGTCGGTGATCATTCTTTAACTTTATGTCACAATGTATTGTCACATGACAGGTTTACAGGTGTAAAGAAGTGGGAAATAACTTTTCATATAAACTCCCATCATTTGTAGTTTTTGAGCGGTGGTCACAACGCTCCTATACGTGGCCGTGTGTGTGTGTGGGTATGTCTGTCTGTCTGCGTCCGTGTCTGTCTGTCTGTCTGTCTGTCTCTGTCTGTATGTAGCCTACAGTACCTTTTTTGACCACACATGTTAACTCATTGAATGCCATTTCAAGATGGCCCCCAAGTACCAGACTGCCACTATCCTAGATTTCTAGTGCACGGATCAATTTTTAGTGCACGGATCGTGCACGCCCATGCACCATATATGCATCATATGTGTAGTACTTTTTAACTCATACAGTGCCAGGCGACTTTTAGAGCAACTTTCTCACTATGGAGTTCCCTGCCAAGCGACTTTGGGCGACTTTACTTTTTTTTACTTTTTGGACCCAATTAAATCTAGTAAACATGATTTCAATCGCGATTTTGCATGTTCCACCCCCCATACAACCCCATCTTTCAAACATGGCAGCCATTTTTGTGGTGCATGATCTGTGCATGGGCGTGCATGATCTGTGCACTATAAATTACATGGGAGTCTATGGAGGCTTCTGGTACTAGTGCCACTCGAGGGGCATTTTAAATTGGCAGTAAGTGAGTTAACAGCTTTCAAACAAAAAAATCCGCTTGGAAATCTGTGTCAAAACAGCCATTTTTGACATTTTGAAAGATGTGTTTGTTTGTTATGGGGCTACACATGCAATTTCACAATTGCGATCATGCCTAATACATTTGAGGCATTTTTAGAAATTTTTTTATAAAAAGAAATTTTGATTTTTTTTTTTTTTTTTTTTTTTTTTTTTCAAAATGGCTTCCAACTCGGGAAACTCGGGCTCTGGCAGCCTGGGACTACTGTAATAACTCGGGAAACTCGGGCCTTGGCAGTCAATGAGTTAAGGGAGGGGCGCTGTTGTTCAGGCCAGACCAGACACACACACACACACACACACACACACACACACACACACACACACACACACGGATGGATACCAGTGGCGGCCTGAGTGACATGCATTTTATTATTAATATTTTGTTTAATATTGTTTTAATATTTTTTATTATATATATATACAGGTATATATTTGTTTTGCTGTTGCGCAGCCTCCACGACCACCGCTCAGTTCACACGGGTGTGATTTTTGGTTGAAATAGACAATCTACATTAAGCTCACAACATGTTGCAAGATGACGTGTTGTGAGGTTGTAGATCGGCACATTTCAGCCAACAGATGTGGTGTAGAGGGCGTATACATGACGTATAATTAAAAATGAATATTACTGAAGTGGTTAAATCAACACTTAGGAATTTACTATGTACCCCTCTTCACATGACAATTCTTACAGTGGGGAAAACGGGTGAACTTCTGGACCAACGCTGCCATTTGGGTGCCGTTTATTTCCAACAGCAACTTAGGCTGGTGTTCATTGATTGTTTAACACCCAAACAGACCTTGGTAGCCCCTAGGCAACCTCTTGCGTCCGCTGGCATTAACCCAGCCAGACCAAGCACACCTGATTAGATGCCCTGAACTTCACCTGCGCCGCTAATCTGGTGGATTAGCGGCACAGGTGCACCTGCTGGTTGGCAGAGCTGGTCTCACCAACCCCCCCACCTCGAACACAGGGCTCTCGAACGCTCTCCGCCCTGTGCCTTCATGCCCCCCTGTCCACAGGCTCCAACCATCAACCCACCATCTCCCTCCTTTCTCTCTCACTGTTTGATCCTCACCATCCTCCTCCTCCCTCGCCCCCTTCCACCTCAATCCGTCCTTCCTTCTTCCGGCTGCTTCAGTGCAAGCGAGCACACACACACACACACACACACACTCACGCTCCCACACACACACACACACACACACACACACACACACACACACACACACACACACACACACACACACACACACACACACACACACCTCTCTCTCTCTCTCTCTCCTTGCTCTGCATCCTAATGTTCTGTGTGTCTGTCTGTCTTTCATTCCCCATGTATTCTTCATGTGCTGCATGTCCACCTGGGCTTTTTTGTCATAGGTGTGCTACATTATTGAAAATAAGTAGATCACTAATTCATGTCAGCTGAGCAATATGAGTCGGTCATAGGCAGCTGTTGTGGTCTGTGTGTGTGTGTGTGCAGAGGAAGATGGGGGAGAGCTACCTCAGGGAGCCAGGGCCTCACTGGTTCTCAGTAAGGGGTCTACCTTTCATGTTGCACAGGCCATACCTTATCCATCTCCTCTCCTCTCCACTTACCTCATCTTGCTCCAGCCTTATGAAAGACCCCTAATTCTCTATTTTATTTTGCGTCTCGCTCGCTCCATTCCCCTTCCTCGGCTCTCTTATTTTTCCTCTCCATGTCGGCTCTCTCTCTCTCTCTCTCTCTCTCTCTCCCCCTCCCCGTTCATTGATGTTGAATCTAAATGCTTTTTGCTGTGACCCTGGAGACCTGGGTGCTCTGTAACAACGTCCCTGGGGAGCTCCACCCTACCTTAATTAAATTTAAAAAAAAAATTGATTTTTTGTTTTGTTTTTTTGGACCCCATCAAATCTAGTGAACATGATTTCAATCGCGATTTTGCATGTTCCACCCCCATACAACCCCATCTAACATACAGGGCAGCCATGTTTGTTTACATAACATGTAAAACATAATGGCGATTATCTCAAGAATGCCTGAACGGATTTCCAATCGGATTTTTTTGTTTGAAAGCTGTGAACAAACTGCACAAATCCACTGGATTTTTTAGAGCTCATTCTTCTCTGTTTTTTTCCCATGCATGAGGTGTGCAAGGTTTAATCATGGCTAAGTTGACGAAAATAAGGCTTCTAAAATGCTTGGTAGCCAATAGCTAACTTCAAGCTAACTTCATCCTCTTCCTGTACATGCACAAAGGAAAGTGTTCAGGCAAGTCATGGCTGCAGGGCTTCTGCATATACCAGCATATCTCTATGGGATTTTCTATGGCCACTGGGCGCCCTCTAGTGGTGAAAGGGGTGGCACTAAATGAGTTAAAAGTAAAATTCCGCAATTAAAAATGTTCTTGAGTAAAGGTACAACAGTATTGGCATCAAAATGTACTTAAAGTATCAAAAGTAAAAGGGTTAGGGTTAGTTATAACATTGCAACACATTGTGAGCGTGTAGATTTTCTATTTTCAAATTTCAAATATTTACAAAGCAACTAGTAACTAAGGTTTTCAAATAAATGTAGTGGAGTAGAAGTACAATATGTGGATCCGAGATGTAGTGGAGTAGAAGTAGGGTTGGAAATTGGACATACTCAAGTAAATATTAAATACCTCAAAATTGCACTACAGTACAGTACTTAGTTACTTTTCCACCCCTGGCTGCTCTACAGTAACCCAGCTGCCTCCAGATGCTTGGCAGGACATGGTGATATCCGTTGGCTTAAATGGATCTGATGTCAGACTCCCTCATTGGCCGGAGATGTCCAATCACAGCAGATGTTTTGATGTATTTCCTTCCCCTCCCGCTACTCAGATTTGACCTTCTTTCTCAATCTGACCGATGAGATTTTTATTGCGAACCTCAGAGAGCAGGCACGTGCACACATCGACATCAAAGGGGGCTTGAGCCCCTGCCCTTGTATCCGTCTGTAAAAAGTGCCCTCTCCAGACCATGACCAGACCAGACCTCTCTGTTGATTATGCTTAGTTCAGGGTGGTGTCAAGCATCGAAAATAGCCGACCTCCAAGCTCACAACGCGTCACGCTGCGACGCGTTGTGAGCTTGGAGGTCTGCTATTTTCGATATTTCCACCAAAAGGCCCTTTTAGAAATGTCAGCCCCTGCCTCTCTAACATTCTCTGCACATCCCTGTCAAAGAGAGAGAGAGAGAGAGTGAGTTAGAGAAGAGGGGGGGGAGAGAGAGAGAGAGAGAGAGCGTTAGTGTTGGATGAGAGAGGGAAGGCAAGAAAGAAGGAGAGAGAGAGCGATGGAAAAGATGCAGGCACTGAGAGGGAGGGGAGTGTGGGCAGTATGGTGGAGAGGTCTGTAGGGCCAGCGGCTGAAATGCAATAGAAAAGGTGAAATGTATGAGGATGCGGCCCACTGAACTAAAGCTGATGGGCTGGTGCACAACGGCCTTGGAATCACTCAGACCCATGTAATATGGATTGGAATATATAGAAACACGACACACATTTTGAGTTTTCTTACGCCGCCTCCTCCTCGACATTTCTTGCCCTTCTCTGATCCTGCGGTGTGACATGTCTCACATCGAGTGAAAATCTGCGAATCCTTTGTGTCTGTGTGTGTGTCACCCACCTCGAATGCATCCCAGAGGAAAGGGATCGGGATAAAACAAACATGAGGCTCCAAAACACCATGTTGTCCCGGAGAAATGTGGCGCGTCGAATCCCCCCGCAGATTTCCATTTCCTATTTTCACTCCCGCGCGCAGAGTTGTGAGATTGCGGAGTAAACAACATGAAAGAGCGAGCCCAAAATTCTCTTGCAGAAATCCCATCACACGTCTTTGTTTGTTTTCAGTGTGAGAGTCATGCATTTTCGTAGTCGGCCCTGTTGGCATTCATGTCGTCTGAAGGTACATTTTGCAGAATGCACAACACTGTTTTACTCGGCAGATGCAACACGGTACATGGTAGCCTTGTTTTTTATTTATTTGTTTTCAAATACACATACAATTTTTATCATCATCCATTTATTTGTAATTAGTTTTTTGGGGGGTATGTCAAATGTTTAGAATGATTAGAAATGTATATTTTGGTATCGGCTTGCACCGGCAAACTTATATCCGAAGGGACAGGGGTGTAATTGGCTAGTTGGGAGCGGGATGCACATTCTATAGCCTGGGAGGGACGATTACTCCGCGATGATTAATACAAATTAAACACATCGCATACTTGTTGACGGATTTGAAAAACATTCCGGAATTTGGCTCCTTGGCCTGCCGGCAGCTTGCAGTAAGAAACGTGACGCTAATCGGCCTGGTAGTGTGCGAGATTAGCTGCAGACACAGAGGTGGGTGAATTCATGATCTCTTGGCAGGGATAAATATAGCAGCAGCATGACGATGAAAAAGTTTGAAGTGAAGGTTAAATGGGTCAAACGACGTGATCAAATTCAAAGTTGTAGCACATACCCTGCTCATTAGAGGCTTTTAAAGAGAATCACTCGCTACAGATACTCTGATCTTCCCTCTGGCTCTTCCTAGTACACACACGCACGCACACGCACGCACGCACACAGTCCCATGGGTCTGAGCGAGCGCAGGGCCGAATACAGATAGCAGCTCTTTGAAGTGCTGTAAGAGCATGTGATCTTACTACACAGTGTGCCTTTGCATACGCACACATTAACACACGTGCACAAACGCACGTGCTCACGCAGTGCTCCCGCTGTGTTGGCGTAGGCCTCTTTAATCAGATCAGGTGTTTAATTATTAATGTCAGTGTTAAGAGAAGCAGAGGAATATCTGAACAGCTATGACCCTGCCGCTGTACTGTTTAACCTTTACCTGGGAATACCGCCCTCTGTGTGTGTGTGTGTGTGTGTGTGTGTTGTGTGTGTGTGTGGTGTGGTGTGTGTGTGTGTGCGTGTGTGTGTGCGTGTGCGTGTGAGTGAGAGAGGGGGAGTGCACGCGTACAAGAGAAAGACGATTGATTGATTGATTCTGATTGATTATTTTCTTAGTGATTCTTACTCTTACTTTTGGTATTTTCGATTATGCTAATACTCAAGAAATAAGTTAATTTAAATTAAATTAACTTTTTTTAGGTTGTAGAAAATATCTTGTACACTTCCTATTTTACATGTTGGCCATAATGACATAGTCGAAAGTAGGATTGAATTATTAATCGATGATTCTGCCCGTTGGGAACCATGCACGTCAGGAGCGATGAAAATAGGGAATGCATGCCTCACACGGTTATGCAATAGCCTTTGTACCAGTTGTCATACAGTATGGTGTTACACGTGCTGATCATCTTCTCTTCTTATCATCTCTTTGTCTCTGCAGGTGTGTGGAGATCATTGCCAAGGAGGGAAGGAGTCTAAAGGAGCTCTACCTTGTGTCCTGTAAAATCACAGACCACGGTACGGTAAAGTCCATGAATAACTTATGCTCTCCATCATGTTCCTTTCATTGAATACTTGAAGACTCCTGCAGGATTAGATTTGCTGATCGGCAGACCATCTTCTTTTCTCCAGTTTTGTGTGCCAATTGTGCCATTGTCATTTGTCTTGCAAACGGTTAGGTCAGCTTCCTCAGCTCAGGTAGACCATAGTCAAGTTTTGGCCATTTTGCTCTGACTTGAGGTCCGCTCATTGTTCCGCCGGTCCGTTGTTCCAGTAGGAACTCACCAGTGTCAGCAGGTTAGTTACTCACCAGCGTCGGCAGGTTAGTTACTCACCAGCGTCGGCACGGTTACTGAGGTTAGGGTTAGGGTTAGGTTTAGGCATAATTTTACTGAGGTTAGGGTTAAGGTTAGGTTTAGTTTGTCGGTATACCGGCCCTTCGGCATATTTCGGCATATTGACGCAGACCCCTAACTTCACACTTGATGAGTGCAAAGTAAGTATGGCTGCCGTGTGAATATTGTCAGTTAGGATCCCACACACCAATCCAATTCACACCAAGGCGTGCCTTGGAACGAAGTGAACCATTATTTAGAAATTGGAGGCAATGACCAATAGTGTGAGTTTGGTTTTATGCGCTGGGTCGGCTATGTCGCCTCCTCTCTTGGTGGAAACGTATTTTCTCTCCCTCAGCGCAGGCAACCAGCATTTCCCCTCTTCTTTTGAACTCGGTTACGCTCCAGTGGTCCCTGTTTGATTTCATTCTGCCGTGTCTCCTGTAAGCCATACCGTGAGTCTGCTGTAAGCTACAGTATACTGTACGGTGCTCTGACTCATCAACAACGGCTGCACTGACTAGGCAGCGCTGCGGCAATGTTGTTTTTGACAGCAAATTTTGATTTAGTTTTAGTCATAGTCTTTTGAATAAAATGTCATTTAGTTTTAGTCATAATTTAGTCACCTGAAAAGTTTTCGTTTTAATTTTTGTTGACTAAATATCGTATGTTCTTAGGCGACTAAATCTACAGTTGATTTATTCAACTAAAATGTATTTTGGCAGGCCTTGATCATGCCCGAGGGAAGTAGGGGTGCTGGGGGTGCGGCCGCACCCCCTCCCCCACGTCCCACCGCACCCCCCACCGCACCCCCTAAAGGGGGGTTGGGGGAAAAATATTGCCGATCGGCAAGTAGAGGCTCTGACATCAGTGGCGTGAAGTAGGAGCTATTGGCTACTTCTATTTCCAGTACAATTTCAAAATAAACATGTGTTGAATGATCGATTGTATAGACAAAAAAAAAAAAGAAAGGCTCTTGTTTTGAAATGTGCTTCTGGGCACTGTTTAGACAGGAAATGGCTTTCAAAGGACTTCCCTTTTAACTTGTCTAAGCGTCTGTCTCTCCGTGCGTAACATATGCGTCATGGACTCGGTGAATTATAACAATACGGGCATAAAAGGAATATACAGAACACCAAGACAACACAACCTAGGCTATGAAGGCATTAAACATCGCCCTCTGCTAGCCCTGGCGTCCTCACTGGTGAGTCGTGGCTAAAGACTTGTAATGATGAATGCTATGTTATGCTGCTGTGCTGCCTGGCTAGGCTAATGTTTGGGCTAGCTAGTGGCTAATGGCTATGGTGTACCAGAAGTTGACCAGCTGTTAACTAACACTGGAGTCTGGACCGATGCGGCGGACAATATAGCATCTAATAATATCCTGCTGGCTGCAATCAGATCAGTGGCATATGGCCACTGTGTGCGCATTTTTTATATGTCTCCGCACTGTCCACAGCCCGTTTGGAGAGGCAAAGGGAAAGTTTAGTGTGCAGTTCCCAATTGTGTTACATTTAGCTAAAAAATAAACCGCGGAAACCCGAATAAAACCTGCAAAAAAGGTTATAAAACACAATTAAAATTTGTGCTTCGCGCGCGCGCTTCGCGCACACGCATACAGTAAGCATGTATGCGTGTGTTTGAGTGTGCGGTAGGTATGCATCTTTGCTGTGATTTGCTCCCATGTTTTGATCATGCCGCCACCAACTGGCACAGATAACGTGACCAAAAGATGTTAAGAGTGTCACATGTAAGAGTAGTCTTCAAAACACAGTTCCCCTTAGAGAGAAGCCTAATTACTGACGAAATGCATCTGTCTGCTTTGTATGTAGACACACAGGGGAGACTGTTAGCCTATTAGTGAGTGGGTTTGTTTGTGTGCCTGTGCTTGTGCATGTACAGTACAGTAACTGCCAGGTATGCAAATGCATGATCTGCTGGTTGTTGCCAGTAGAAAAGAGCAAATGGAGACAGATGTTACAGTAATCCTCTAACGCCTCGCATCTACTCTGCCACGTGTGTGTGTGTGTGTGTGTGTGTGTGTGTGTGTGTACGTGTGCTTGTTGGCGTGCATGTGTGTGTGTGTGTGTTGTCCGTGCGGTGGCGGTGTTTGATTAATGACCCCAAGATCACAATAGTACATTAAACCAGGAATGTACTGTACACTACTCCGCCTCCCTGGCTTTCTCCATCTCAATATATCTATCTCTCTCTCTCTTTCTCTGACCATTCTGACCAAGATGAATTGGTGATATCTGATCTTCTTCCTTCACTAATGACCCCTCAGGCATTTTGTGCCTGACGATGGGGCCTGCATGTGTGTGGGTGGGTGGGCGGGCGGGCGTGTGCGCGCAAGCATGTGCTCTCACATGTGT
This sequence comes from Nannobrachium achirus, assembly GCF_963921795.1. Taxonomy (NCBI): domain Eukaryota; kingdom Metazoa; phylum Chordata; class Actinopteri; order Myctophiformes; family Myctophidae; genus Nannobrachium; species Nannobrachium achirus. The sequence goes on along the minus strand of NC_137832.1, from coordinate 41,194,838 downwards.
TTGCATGTGTGTGTGTGTGTGTGTGTGTGTGTGTGTGTGTGTGTGTGTGTGTGTGTGTGTGTGTGTGTGTGTGTGTGTGTGTGTGTGTGTGTGTGTGTGTGTGTGTGTGTGTGTGTGTGTGTGTGTGTGCGCGCATGTGTCCTTCCAGGATGAAGATGCCTGCTCTAACAGAATGATAGGTGGATTTCCTGTTTTGCTCTCTGATAAATTGAATAACAGAAAATGAGATTTTACATCTGCCCCCGTACTTTTCCGCCCAGCCCGTCCACGCTAATTATTTTTATTAATGGCCTCTCCATGTGCATTTGAGATGTCCACAAGCCTCTTAGCTTTGAGTGTTCTGTTTTTTTGCAGTGCACCCTTTTAAATGCACTCCGAGGACAGACGGAGAGAGACGGATCGACGCAGAGCACGAGAGGGAGAGAGAGATGAGGGCTAAACATGTCATTTTACTCTGGCGCAGATGGTTTTACAGATGATATTAAATATAATCCTTTCTTCTACTCCTCGAGTTTTGAGCACTAGAAGGAAGGACCCGAAAAGGGCAGGAGAAGAGCAAACTAATATAGGCCGAAGTGCTGGTCTTCTGAAAGCTGTAGTAGTTCCTTTGATCAAACGCATTCTCTCTTTGCCTCAGTCATCAAACAGCATCTTCTAATCTAATGCATTGTCCGTCTTTTGTTATTGCGAAACTTTCTCTTCCTGGCATCCTCGCCCGCTCACCTGCGGACGCCCATACATACTGTGTGCACGCACGCACGCACCCATGCACACACACACACACACTATTTCTTATTTCTTTACTTCATGTTGGCACAACATGATACTCAATAGGGTTGCAACTATTGATTATCTTCTTAACGATTGTTTTATCAATAACCTTTTGGATTAATCACATAATCAAGAAGTGTCTTGAAACGATGTGAAGGATTTTCATCTAGATTTTATGCTTTGCTGTACAATGGTGAAAGTACGTGATCTACTATTCCTATGACTCATTTTTATAAGCGATCACATCCATTAGTTACCCGTTGCAGCCCTAATACTCGTGCGTCAGATATTTCTGTTTTCATGCTATTGTTGGTGTTGAGGTGAAGGGCTACACTGTAATCTGCATAATTGCTAGGCTATATACTTAGTAGTTCATTGTGGCTTCGTGTTGATGGTTTGTCAAGTGTTTTGTTTATGCCTTGTATGTCGCAAATTTTATCCTTTTATCCTTGAGTTTTCAAGACAACATGCGCAAATCGAAGTGTTGCTTTTTTGCCCCCCAATTATGTGAATGCCCCGCGTATGGAGTTTGATATAAGGGGTCTCATTCTGGGTTCTGTTCAGAAGAGTAACCAAGGGCATAGAGACCTCCTCAGTCCTTTGTCGGATTAGATTAGGTTAGGAGTTTAAAATGGGAAACGTTGTGTTGTCCTTGGTGCCAGTCTCAGTAAATAATACTAGCCGGGGAGCCACTGTGCCAAAATGAGAGAAGACCTGTTGATGTCATGACATACTCCAAATTTTAGTTTTTGGTCAATAAGGTACACAGAATGAGAGGCCTGCTCTGCCGGAAACACTGCGAAAAAAAAGTTTCCCATTGACTTCACTATACTGGAAAAAAACACACCAAAAAAGTAGCACGTGAGGGGTCAAACTAAGGGTTCTTCATGATTCCGAATCCATTGCAAGCATTTGTTTTGCATGAAAAACATTCATTGGGCTAGATTTCAGCCTCTCAAACCTGTGAAAAGTGATGAAACTTTTCACCGTTATTTTGGTCCGTTTTCTAGCGCAAGGAATGTTTTTCATGCAAAACAAATGCTTGCAATGGATTCAGAATCATCAAGAACCCCTAGTTTGACCTCTCACATGCTACTTAAAGCATATTTTTTTTGGTGTGTTTCTTTCCTGTATATTGAAGTCGATGGAGTGAATATACAAATGGCCATAACTTTTTTTCGCAGAGTTTCCGGCAGAGCAGGCCTCTCATTCTGTGTACCTTAATGACCAAATTAATAGAAAAAACAAAAATATAAAGTATGTCATGACGTCACAGGTAAAACCCTATTCTTTGAGCTTTTGGGCCTGTGGCTCCCCGGCTATACTATTTCTCTGCTCTTATTAGTAACCCACACAGTATAGGCGGCACACAACCCAGCATTTAAAATCCTCTGGTCTGTATGGCCTTGGTAAGAGTTCCCATTGGCTGCACAGATGCTAATAGATCCTCCGTCCTTTTGTGGTAATGCCTGGAACAGTCGACGCACGATTCGAGAGAACGACATCTTGGCATCTTCCGCGCATTTAATCTCCCTCACCTTGGCTATTTTCAAATGACACCGGGCATACAGTGGGTTTGTTGTTGTTTTCATGCTATATGGGACTGTTGTGACAAAGTTAGCTTAATTACCATTGGCAAATATGGACGGAGGCGATCTCACTGGCTACCTCATCAGCAGAATAAAGGGAGAACCACTGCACTATTGGTTTGAAAGCTGATCCTGATGAGAAAGCCAACTGGGCCTCGCTCCCAGTCCTAATCAGATATCTACTTCCACCACTGTCATCCTCATTGACTGACCCACACACAGCTAGTGGCCCTAACTGTACTCAACACACCTGCATGGACACTGATACCTCTCTCTCTTTCCCGCTCTCTCTTTCTCTCTCTCAATTCAATTTCAATTCAAAGGAGCTTTATTGCCATGAGAAAACATACTTTACATTGCCACGGCAAAAGTGGAACAAAACAATCAAAACAAATCATGTACAACTAAAACTGCACTCTGTCGAGGTGCCAACGTGCGCTTTCTGCACAAGTAGGACATGTATGGCCTACTTGTGTGGCAGAGCTGTGAGGCTGTGAGCTATGAGGTGCGCTCACCACTGGCATCACCACTGGCGATGTCAGTGATATCACCACTGGTATCACCAGGAATGCTGGTCCCTCATTGGCTGTTAATGATGACGTTGCCAGAAATGATGGTCCCTGATTGGGCTAAACACCCACAGCTACCTACCTACCTAGTACCTACCTACATACGCACCCGAACGCTCTGCTGGCGCAACTAAATACATGTTGAATATAAATAGGAATAAAATAAAAGTGTAACTTTGCAACTTCGTGGGAAGAATATCTTAAACCATTAAATGTGCATTTTCTGTCAGAAATAGTTATACATCCATATAGGATCTCTCTCTCTGCCTCACCCTTTACCTCTTCATGTGTATGTGTGGTTGTTTACAGTATGTATCTGTGTGCGTGCGTGCGTGCGTGCGTGCGTGCGTGTGGTAGTATATACAGGCTTGTCAAATGCGTAAGTGTGTGTCCACCTGAGCTTATCTTGTCTGTGGCAGCCCACCTGCTTTATGGAGAGACCAAAAGAGACAGACCTTGAGACCTCTTTTCTTTGCGTATGGTAATTCTCCTCTTTCTTCCCTCGCTCCCTTTCACTCCCTCCCTCTGCCCATCTTCTCTACCCATGGCCTCCTGTGTACGTCTTTGTGAATACAAGGTCCAATGAAAGAGCTACATGGGTGTGCGTGCATTTGTGTGTGTGTGTGTTTATGCCTGTGTGTAGGGTTGAAAGGGGAAACGTTTTGGGGGGGAGCTACAAGCAAACCTGCCAGCTGTGTTGCCTGAAATTAAATCATGGCACATCTTCCATATTGTTGTGCTGTGTTTGGGTGAGAGATACTGTTCTGTTTATGTGTGTGTGACAGCAAGGTTATTATAGTTAACGAAAACTAACAATAACACTGAACTAAATAAAATCTATAATATTAATTAAAAAAACATTAACTAACTGAAACTGTATTGTGTGTTTACAAAACTAATAAAACCCTGAGGAAGACTGCTACAGTCGAAACTTTGGTTGTCTAAATAAATGATTTGCATCGTGGCTGAAGATCTGTGCGGCCTCTTTCTTTTCAATCATTTACAAAACTAACCAAACCAATTTGAAATTATAGACATAATACCCTTAGTTTTAGTTTTTCTCGTTACCAACAGTAACTGAATATATATTCTTTAAATTATATCTAGAGTTTTTATTACACAATAGGCCCACTTACTCTGACCTTTTTGAATCCTGCACAAATAACAAAGTATGAAAATACTAAAATTAACACTGAAACTAATAAAAAAACAAATAAAAAAATAATAAGAACCACCAATCCCGCTCTAAAAACTAATTAAAACTAAATTAATTAGGTGGTATAAATGTCATAACGAACTAAAACTAAACTATAATGAAAATTACGAAACTATTATAAGCTGTATGAGTAATGTACAGTACACAGTACATACCTCGCACACTTACATTATATACTGTAGGTGTATACGCCGTGCACATGCAGAAGGTATATTCACTGTGCACATGCAGACTGTATACACATGCACATACTGGTAAATGCATGAACAAGCACACACAGTGTGTACAGTATGTTATAAATGATATGCATTCACACATGCGTGTGTGTGTGTATATATATACCTGTGCCATATGCAGTCTTTGGTACTTTTATTCTATTCAGGTTTCTTGTCCTCTTAATTTGCTCATTTGTTCATCTCATTATACACCTTCCTGCAACAACTCCCTTCCCAGAACCAAGCATCTATTTTCCTCCTCTCTCTCTCTCTCTCTCTCTCTCTCTCTCCCTCTCCATTCATCTTTCAGCTCCCTCTTTCATCTCGGGTGCTTTTCTCTAACTAGGTTGAACATTGATAGATGGGGCTTCCTTGACCCACCCCTTAAAGACGCAGTGCCACGATGTTTGTACTTTTCCTGTGTTTCATTCATCTAAGGAGTCGACATTACTCTCCTCTGGACCACCCCATGTTAAATTGTGCCAGGATGTCTTGCTCATGTATTTTCACATCGTAAAACTTCTTTGGCAAACAGGCCAATAGGAACACACTGGACTTCTGACAGGGAGTCAGGGATCATGTACTGTACCTCGCCTCACATTGACTTATTATTGAATTGCGTCACTCAAAACAATACCGTAATACGGTTGTGCTCGATATGAATGCATAATGTATGTGAAACACCTAAACAAACATGAACTGTACAGGCAAGAGAATGTGGAATGATTTTTAACCTGTTCAATGATGAACTAACCTTACGTGAAAGCATTCTAACTTTTTCGAAGAGTGCCCATTGGTTTTGCCATCCTATTAGAAGGTAGAACTTGCTGATCTGTGTGAAAGCTATTGTTTTGCAGCTAGTGTCTTAGTTACAGCAGCATTGTTGATGTGGAGCAGTTTTTACCAAAGCCAGAAGTGTTTAAAACATGGGTCTTCAACAGGGGGTCCGGGACCCCTAGGGGGTCCTCAGAGTTACTACAGGGTGTCCTCCAAATCTTTGAGTTTTTCTATTTTTCTCCTTTTTTATAATAACCACTTGAACCCTAGTGTCCATATTCTGAGAACTTTAGCCAAAAATAGACGACCTACAAGCTCTGCGAGGCGTTGTGAGCTTTTTTGGCAAAGAGTTTTAGTGTAGAGGGGAAAAAGAGCAGACTAAATACAGAGTGAAAGGTCAAGTTTATTAAGTGTTGACGGTTCAAGTGGTTAAATATCTGAAAACACAAATTGACATGAATCCAACGATTGTGCTGTCAAACAATGAAACTGTGGAATCTATGAAAAGGTTGTGGGGGTCCCTGCTTCATCTCACTCTCAACTAAGGGGTCCTTGGCCTGAAAACATTGAAGACCCGTGGTTTAAAAAGATTGCAATCCATATGATGAAGGTGACAGGGAGGGAGGGAGGGACAGAAGTGCTTTAGGTGGGGCTGTTAGAGGGAAGGGCATGGAGGGGGAGCGTGGGTGGATCACCAAGTGGTCACAGTGACAATGTCAATGCAAGTATTTTAATGAGCCCATGTGTCCACAGAACCACACCTAATGAACACTTAACTGCACAAATGGAGATATATAACAATAATAATTCCCAATAATCATTATCTCTGCCTGTGGCAGGCCAATTTAAAGAAATACACCCAGCCGCACATGGGCCTTTGAGAATTCACGCGTGCGTACACACTCGCGCGTGGGTGTGTCTTGTCTGTAGGGGTGTGGTGCTTACATGCCACAGTGTTTGCTTGCTGTTGCGTTTAAGAACTGAGGCTGATTCTAAAAACGCTGATTCTAAAAACACGATTTTCTGAAAGAAATCACACCTAGTGTGAAGTGAGCGGTGCTATTTATGAGTTAGTCCTGTGTGACTGTGTCACTCAATTCAACTCTCAAAGTGTAAAAATGGACCCTCACGCGTGTCCTTAAATTACCACTCAGGATGTTACCGACCGTGTACCTTCTCTTTGGAATATGAAAAACAATATGACCTATAATCTTTGTAACTCTCACCAGTCATGAAACTGTAATACGTTTTTTGAAGCGAGGCAGCTTTCTGTTAGCTGGGAGCCTTAGGCTGTGCCTTTATAACCTTGTGTCTGTGTGTGAATGGAACGTGAATTGGTGCAGTGCTATACTAACTGTAAAATGCCAGGCTGCTTTTCACATTCAAACTCTGGTGTTCATCACAAAGTCGCACAATATTAGGACATTAGAATGATGCATGAGAATTATAATGTCATGAGGTTTTGTGGAGCCACGTGGTGATATGGTAAAGACATTTCCACTGCCATATTGTTTCATGTAATAATGCATATCCTCTCTCTCTCTCTCTCTCTCTCTCTCTCTCTCTCTCTCTCTCTCTCTTTCTCTCTCTCTCTCTCTCTCTCTCTCTCTCTGCGAAGTATCCATCTGCATTGAGTCTAAATGTTAGGCAACGTAATGGAACATACAAATCCCTACAAATCAGTTCGGCAGGAAAATAATGCAACTCTGAACGACGGTTAAAGTAATTTAAAATGCAATGTGGTGTGGCAGATGTTGCTTGCTTAGGAGAGCATGTCAATGTGCTGCCTTCTCTGTCACTGATTTGTGCGTGGGTGTGGGACCTGGGACCCCCATAAAAAACAACAACATATATATATATATATATGGAACATACAGTATATATATATTCAAAAATAGCAGATCTGCCATATACCTGCCATTTTTGAATAGGCAACATATAAATGGATAAAATGGTTAAAATATTTAGCTGGGGACCCGCTGAAACCCCTCCCAAGGATCATCGGCCCCCACTTTGAGAACCGATGAGCTAGAGTTTGAGAACTATCTCACAGCTTTGCCTTTCCAAAGCAGTAGGCATAGGTTTGTTGTTGTCAGCATCCTTCTAGGAACTTGCTTGCTTTTGGAAGTCCCCAGACATTTGGTACGTGGAGATCTCTGATTGTCTGTCATCGTGGGACTAAGCTCTTGACCAGGGCAGGAATTTCAGGGAGGCCATGGCCGCCGTTGCCCCTCAGTTTGGCCTTGTGCCCCTCAAACCAATGGCATGACCTGAGGCTACAGTGGCCTTAATGCCCCAGCTGACCGTACTACTTTATCCTCTGTCTTTTCTTGTCAATATGTAGACACCAGTGTCTTTCTTGTCATGTAGACAACAATGTCTTTTGTTGAGATTCTCAGCTATATCTTTATCCATGCCTTACCCCTTATCGTTATAAACTTCTTTGCCTTTTTTTCTTTTTACTATTTTGAAAAACATTTTTAAAATACTTAAAATAGCCGATTTACGTCAGCACGTTGTGAGCTTATAGATCAGCTATTTGAAATTCAAAATAAAATAGTTAAAAATGTCAAAAAGGTTTGGGGATAAGGGGTATTCTGGAGCTCATTGGAATGAGCTCCATAATGTGATTTTAACTTAACAGTTTGGTTTCTCAAATGCCCTTTGACATAGAGTAACAAAGTCATGACGTCACTCGCTCATTCCTTGGTTTGCGGAAGTAATTTCTCTATGGAGAATAACATTGAGTCATCTTAAAATCATCTCATATAAGCATTGTGGTCCAAAAATAAACAAACTGTCTCCGCGATATTGTCGGGGAGGTGGCTCTGTATGGTTTATGATAGTCAGTCAATAATATTTGATACAGTCTATATCTGGCAAAATTGAACTAATTTGGCAAGTCGGTGACACATAACATTAGCGCTTTCTCACCATCAGTTGTTTCTTCATATCCATATGAGTCAAACCGCTGAGATCATTTGTTTATGTTTGGAACACAGTTCTTATATGACGTGATATGAAAAAAGTCTATTGGAATTCAGAATGGGGTGAAAAAAAAACAAAAAAACAAAAACAGGAACCAGGTAGGATGTGTAAATGACGTAAAACTTTGCAGCTCTATTAACACTGACATTAACACTAATAAAGAGCCCGGGGTTTTTAAGCAAATTAATACTGACCGGTGGATGATGTCAATGTGACAATTCTTCTCACTGTCTCTAATTATCTTTTGTGCTTTGTAAAGTTCAAAGCCATCATTTGGAAAACGTAGAAAGTGAAGAAGGTAAGGAAGTAGACAAAAGTTTAGAGATGGCCATGGAAATAATAACAATAATTACACTTGACTTTTAAAGCAATTTTGGAAAATGGGTTATAAATTGCTCTATCTAAGCCTTCCCTCTCTGCTTTCGTACTTACTTAAGTTTGATTTGTGCAGGGCTGAGATTTTTTTCACTGCAGATAGTCTACATTTCAAAATCATCCTTCACCCTTAAATTCAATTATTTCTTTCAGTGGACTAAACCTTGTTTTATTTGAGGGCCTTCCTGCGCTAGCATTTGGCCTTTGTGCCCTAAAGAAATTTACACCACCAAAGGCCAAATGGCCGTGCCCCTAAAACGATGAAATTCTTGGCCTGCTCTTGACACAAGGTTTTAGAAACCAACTCACATTCATTTGTTTTAGCCATCATTTGCAAGCCATTGACAGGCGATATATGATAGATGAGTCAGAAATAGTTATTTATTTTAATCATTTTCCATTTGGAAACGAATTGATGGATGTGGCCAATCACAACAGACCTGCATGAGAGGATTATGCCGCTCCCGAATTCCGTTAAGAAATAAATGGAATGCAGTCAGTGCATTGCTGGTGGTGCTCCCCACCCCAACCACACCCCCCACCCCCATGGACCAATAGCACTGACCCACCTACATACCGCACTGCGACCGCCGGGAAAAGCCGGCGGCACGACATTACACTAGAACACCAGTTGAGAAATTCATAAGCTGTGTTCTCTTTCCTCGGGGGGGAATAAAGAGATAGGAGAGGGGGAGGAGGAGAGGAGAGAGAGAGAGAGAAAATAACATATGTTGTGAAGCGCTGGTGGACATAGGGGTAAAGACTCATAAAGTGGGTTATTATCTCTGCAAATCAATGAGAGTGCCGCGGCCGCAGGGGGAGCGTGCAGCACTACCAACCCAGAGCTGGACTAGTACACTCTGCCAGGGGTGTCACACCAAATTCTGGGCCCTGGGTACAAGCTAGGATTCACTCACATTTTGTGCTTTAACTATTGACAAATAGCATATCGGTTCAAGCTTGTAGATCTGCTATTTTTGAAAAATCGTGAAAATTTGTGCAAAAATATGTTTCTATGTCAGTGGTGCTCAAATATTTTCATGTGAAGGACCCATCAAAATAATATGTTTTTTGCCACGGACCCCCATCTCAAAATATTTAGTTCCAGTGACCCCTCAGAAGCAACATTTGAGTTACAAATGTTCGCTTAAAATCTATTATATTCAAAGATTTGCACACATTTTCACGACCTTTCAAAAATAGCTATTTTTCAATAGCTAAAGTATAAAATAACTAAGGTCCCTCCACATTGGGCCCTGGTAACTCAGTCCCACTTTTCCCCCCCTTGTGACGCCCCTGCACTCTGCTGCTGCTGCTGCTACCTGGCCACCTGGATGCTGTCACATTCACTCATGACCTCCCACACACACAAACACCCAACAGACTTCTTCCTAATTCTCTGGAAAGATACAAAATGTCTGCCACACCGCCTCACCATTTTATCATTCTTTTTACATATTTTTTTCACCACTTCAGCCCTGAGGTTACTTTCGTAACTCCGGTTATCTGGTTATTATATTTTTATACTTTTGTCTTACGACGGTGTCGCAAAAAAGATTGCCAATCTACTGTACATGCTCAGAGTTGTATTTAATTGATCGATCGAGTGCTTTATTAACAAGTCGCAAACGGTACAGCAAGTACCATTATGCAGCCAAGCAATGCTAAAAGGATATTACAAAAAAAAAAAAAAAGCCTTGATTTCCATTGTGGTCCTATTGAGCTTGTAGATTGGCGTTTTTCAGCTGTTTAAAAAAAACATTTGCTAGAAAGACATTCCCAATTTTGGGACACCGGGGTTAAAGTCGTTTAGGGATGGGACGATACACAATATTATTGTTTATCCTGATAAAAAACACTCATGATAATCGTATCGTGGAGATTTAATTTATCGTGATATCGTCCTCTGTCATGCACTGGGATCAATTCACCTTTTATTTGCTGAGCTGCATATCCGGTACCACTTAAACCCTCTATAATTGGTAAAATATACTTATAATATACGTACTTGATAGCCTTTTTTCACTCTATATCAAATATCTTTGCCAAAAAATAGCCGATCTACAAGCTCACAACGCGTCGCGTTGCGATGCGTTGTGAGCTTGTAGATCTGCTATTTTTTGACAAATATTCCGCCCCAGGATAATGGATTTTGATTATCGCGATAATATTGTAAATTTCTTTTGTTACAATAATCGTGATATGACATTTTCATATCATCCAATCCCTAGAAAGCAGCAGTGACCAGTGAGCTAGAGAGGTGTCCATTGAACTGCATGGCTGCTCCCTGAGTGTATACTGAGTGTATACTCGCACATCTTCCTTCCATAGGGTTCTGCCTGCAGATTCCGGCCCCACCGGTAGTGTGGTGTTGCGTCTGTCTATGAGTCCAGATTTCCATTTCCATGCATTAGCCTATGGTGGTATTTGCAGATTGGAGAGCGGCGCTACAGAGGCTGAAATTGAATTAGTTTCCATATATTGTCCTCTGCTCTTCTTTCTCTCCAGCTAAGCCCTGTGGTCTATCCACTGTTTGCCTTATGGAGGAGAAAAGCGAGGGGGGCTTAAGCTGTGAGGGCCAGGGCTTTACGCTGTCTACCATCTTACTGCACGCACGCACGCACACACACACACACACACACACACACACACACACACACACACACACACACACACACACACACACACACACACACACACACACACACACACAGATGCACACACTCACTTACGCTAAGGATTACATCCACACAAGCTCAGTTTGCGTTCATATTTACGCACATCATGCACGCACACACACACACTCTGTGATACTATAGCTTGGGCCCATATCTTCGCTCGCTCACACTATCACGTTTCGGCGTGCACACACACACACACACACACACACACACACACACACACACACACACACACACACACACACACACACACACACACACACACACACACACACACACACACACACACACACACACACTTTGCCTAACTTTTGGAAAAGATGCTTAAGCCTCTGCTATTTTAGGCTTAAGTATGTGGAGGGGAAGGACAAGAAGATTAGTGTGTGTATGTTTCTGTCTGTGCCTGTGTTTTTGTGGTTTTACACACATGTGTGTTGGTGTCGTGTGCGACTGGAGGAGACAGTCATGTAGTAGGGACATGCTGGGTCCCTGATTCAGCCCGGGAAAAAGAGTTGGAGAGGCCCTCATTGCGCGCCACAGAGAGTTCTCTCTCTATAGCGCTGCTGCTACTCAAAGATTTGTGACAAAGTGACAAGCCAGTGGGTCAATTACATGAGTTATATTTCGTCGTTGTCGGGTGGAAACCTTGTATTTCCAAAGCCGTTTGTTTTGTATTTTACATTTTTAAAATTATTTAAACTAGTGAAAACAGCCGATCTACAAGCACACAACGCCTCGCACCGCGAGGCGGTGTGTGCTTGTAGATCTGCTGTTTTCACTACTTTTGTGGGACGGCCTTGTATGATGAAGCAGGGCTTTGCTTTGCGAAAAAAATTACAAATTTGAAACTTGGAGATACGAGATTTCTGCCCGACAGTGACGATTTACTTTGTTGGACACCCAGACCCCAAAATGGAACAAAGGCCGACATTTTATTTAGATTTTTTTCATAATGGCTGGCCTGGACTGGCCGGGAATGAACCGGCCGTTCGGGAGTTGTCCCGCTTTTCCCAATGGCCAGCACGTCCCTGTCATGTAGTATCTCTGAGCTGCCCTCTGGCTGACAATAAAAGCCCTGTTACTGTATATTCATTTATACGCCTGCCAACCTACAATCTCACAATGTGCCGTGCTGCGCTTCGTTGTGAGCTTGTAGATTGGCTATTTACGTTGCGTGACACTGGCACAAAACGAAGTATAAATCCGGCTTAATACCCTGTGCTCCAGATAGAGATAGCTCTGGTAACAACGGGCTCAGTGTGTGATTGATCTTTTGCCCATCTGAGATGGCTCCTAATAACGCTATGCTATAAGTGTGCCCGCGGGACTCAATAATGCCACGCTGTGTAAAAAGATGCTGTTCCTATTATTGCTGGCTAGAGGTTTTTGTTTATAGTGGAGACACATTGCATTTTCTTATTAGGTCCACTTTGAGGATGGAAGGTCATCTGTGTGTGTGGATGTGTAAAATGGATACATGCAGACCTAAGCCCTGCGGACCAACTTCTCAACCAAGCAGAGCATTTAAACAATGTTTTAATCCTTGACTATAGTTTTGCTATGCATCCAACACAACATTTTGTTGTTTTTGTGTGGCGTGTGCGTACGTGCATCTAACACAGGCTAGAGTGATTTGGCAACTTGCAGCTTGAGAGAGGAGAACTTTGTGTTTGGAAGGTCACACTCTCATTTCCCTGCATCTGTATATTTTGAGAGATTATGCGTGCCGCTAATCCCTCACAAGGTCAGTTTGTATTGTGTGATTATCCCCCACTGCTTATTCATACTTCCTGCTGATGTCATTTCCTCCTGCTGACTCTGACTTATGACCTGTCATTTACCTCCCGCCCACCGCCGCCGTTCCCGCCGCCATGGTGGTCGCCATCCAATAGAACCTCACCCCCCACCCAACCCCTCTTTATCTCTGCGGGGGTCCTCTGCTTTACAGAAGGTTACAGAAGGATCTTAATGTAAAATGTATTTGCGCTTAAAGGTCACTTTTCATTTGGATTCCCTAATGCCATGTTTGTGCTGTCACATTTTCTCATTCCATCCCTTTTCTGCCTTGGATTTCCTTTCTGTAACAAGTTGCTTTTTGCTTTTTAAACCTCACATTAACTGTCTGTCTGTCTGTCCGTCCGTCCGTCCGTCCGTCCGTCCGTCCGTCCGTCCGTCCGTCCGTCCGTCCGTCCTTCCTTCCTTCCTTCCTTCCTTCCTTCCTTCCTTCCTTCCTTCCTTCCATCAGTGTGTCGGTCTGTCCCTCCGTCCCTCCATCCGTTCCTCCCTTCGTCCCTCTCTCCCTCTTGTTCCATGGGATCACAATCCATTTTCACTATTCTTTGACAAAGTTAAAGTACATCACTGTGGGTGGGGGCTTAATGGCCTTGGACACATAGGCCTGTGAGCGACTGTGTTTATCATCATCTGTCAAACCGCTCTGTCCATATCTGTTGAACGTGCTGCTCTTGTCCTCACTAATAACCATAGTGCCTGCCTATCCCCTTCTACTCAGCTGCTCAATAATACAACGGGGAAAGGAGAGCAAAGGAGAGCAATAGTACCGCAGTGCTTCTCTAACCATGTGGTGTGCCTCGCTGGTGACTGGTAATATGAAACATGTCCTGCTGTGCAATTGGGATTTTGTGACAATATATACAGCAGGGGTCTTCAACGTTTTCAGGCCAAGGACCCCTTAGTTGAGAGAGGGAGATGAAGCAGGGACCCCCACAACCTTTTCATAGATTACATATAGTTTCACCGTTTGAAAGCACAGTCATCGTGTATTTTGGATTCATGTCAATTTGTGTTTTTAGATATTTAATCTCTTGAACCGTCAATACTTAATAAACTTGACCTTTCACTCTGTACTTAGTGTGCCAAAAATAGCCGAACTACAAGATCTACAAGCTCACAACACCTCGCAGCCTCCACTTGAAGCACAGGGTTCAAGTGGTTAATATAAAAAAGGAGAAAGAAAGGGTCTAGCACACAAAGATTTGGAGGACCCTGTAGTAACTCTGAGGACCCCCTAGGGGTCCCGGACCCCCTGTTGAAGACCCCTGATATACAGTATACAGTTTATACATATATTTAAAAATGTCTATCTACTTTTTCCCACACATTTTCACAAGTTTGTAAACCACTGTGCTACCATACTGGTTTGTTGGTGGAGTGTGCATGTGTTTGTTTGAAACGCATTTATTTACAATAGTTATGCAAAGGAAAAATATCATTGTACACTAGTAGAAATAGAAATCTCAGGGTGTTAGGTCTTTTAGCATAGCACTAAAGTACTACAATATTGAATTATGTGTACGATCATTTGTGTATACTACCATATTACTGTATGTATATGCTTTCCTTTGATGTTCAAACCCACTTACTATCAGACCCCCTACTTCTAAGTGATGTAATCCATAGAAACGCTGAAGGCTATCTATAGACTCCAAAGGTTCCATATGAAATTGCATATTGTCGCTGGCGTTGGAAACCTATGATGTATTTTTTCAAACACATACGTTTTCCTCATCAAACCAAGCTTCGGAATTATTTGAACGAAACCTGCAATAGGGATAATGTGACTATTATGTGGATGCTTTCAGAATATATTTACATATAGAAATTAGCGAGAAGTGATCATTAGCTGTAGCACCATACGGTACATTTGTGAATATTAGGCATTTTCAACTAGGCATCTCTTTTGGCTGTTAATGACATAGGCCCTATCAATGACCAGGTTCCTTCAGAGGTCTATAAAAGGCCCCCTCCTTTTCTTTTATTACCTCTACACCAGGGGTCTTCAACAGGGGGTCCGGGACCCCTAGGGGGTCCTCAGAGTTACCACAGGGGGTCCTTCAAATCTTTGTGTGATAGAATTTTTTTTTCTCCTTTTTTATATTAACCACTTGAACCCTAACATCCATATTCTGAGAACTTTAGCCAAAAATAGCAGATCTACAATCTCACAACGCCTCGCGCTGCAAGGCATTGCAAGCTTGTAGATTGGCGTGTAGAGGGGAAAAAAGAGCACACTAAGTACAGAGTGAAAGGTCAAGTTTCTTAAGTATTGACGGTTCAAGTGGTTAAATATCTGAAAACACCAATTTACATGAATTCAAAATATGATGATTGTGCTGTCAAACAATTAAACGATACGGAATCTTTGAAAAGGTTGTGGGGGCCCCTGCTTCATCTCTCTCTCAATACGGGGTCCTGCTCTACACCAAATCTCATCGCTTTATAGATCGACTGTTTACAGCTATGAATCGTATGACATACAGAGCTTAGGTGGTTAACAGACCTAGCATAAACCCTCAGTATTCAGTCACTCTCTTCGGGCTGTGTTGTGTAACTTGTGTTGTGACGACTCTCACTGATAATTAGAACTTGAGAAACGGATAATGCAGTCTTGCTTGGTACCAAACAGTCCCTTCCGCACTGTAATTAAATTAGAACATACTGTATTGATGGAGGTCCCAGGGGGGGACAGTGCCACTTAGAGCTAAAGTAGCATTAGCCTGGCTCTGTGTCTCTTTTCTTTCCCACCTCGTCCTTCGAATACACTTAAATTAAACGTGAGAGTTTTCTGAATCCGTAGATTCATCGATCACAGTTTTCCTCTGAGGAGGCACTCGCAGTTCTTGCGAGGGCATTTGTGCACTCTAGAACGGATTCAGCGACTCGTGGGCAGGATGCCATTGGCCTGTTTACAGTAGCGGTATGTGTGCGTACTTATGCGAGAGCAAAGCAGCCATCTGCTACTTGCTCTCTGTTCTGTGACTGGCTCAGGTAGCGGTGAATCGGGGTCAGAGAAAGTTGTGTGGTGAATTCAGGACAAAGACGGCGCCGCTCAAGTTGTTTAATCATGAGTGAAGAACTGAAGAGAGTGTTTCTAGGGTTCTGGACCCACGGTGTCAGAGCTGCATAATATATACTCCTCCTTTACCTTGACCACATAAACTCTCACAGGCTCAAATGTGTCACATTGTGAGCTTGTAGTTAGATTTAGTAGTAGAGTGAAAAGTAGGAGGCCTTGTATACATTAGACCCCTAGGGTAGAGGTCTTCAACAGGTGGTCCGCGACCCCTAGGAGGTACTGCAGGGGGTCTGCAAATTGTTGCTTGATTAAACAATAAAAAAATAGTTTTTCTTTTTTTCCACATTTATGTTAAAAATAAATCATGATTCTGTCCATTTCAAATGGCTTGTTTAGGCCTACATGATTACTGTGCAATTGACAGGTTGTTGATAGTATTGACATTGACATTCTCAGTTAATATGTTTAGAAATTGTAGTGGTATGGCCACCCTGCTCGCTGTACCTTGTACATTTAAAATAAAATAAAAATGTTGTAGCCCCGACCTCCCCACCCTACGAGGTGCTCCATCTCCCCATCAGTTTGGGGGTCCCTGGCCTGAAAACATTGAAGACCCCTGCCCTAGGGGACTCTGTTCAACTAAGTATATAGGTTTTAAATGAGTAGTTGACCCCCAAATAATTATGCACCCCATGAAGCCTTGAATCCATGGAGATGTATTTTTGTTTGTTTGTCACATTCCTTCTACGGTAAGAGACTCAAAGGAGACTCCGGAAGTCTCCTATATCGGACACTCTGCCGGCCATCAAATTATTGGCTTCATGGGGTGTGTAATTGGTAGAAAATAGTACTTTTTTGTGGCGAACTACTCCTCTAAGTGGTTATCCTCTCCTATAGTCATGATACGGCCTCTCAGCCCTGTCCCCATACCGTATTGGTATTCTAGTGTGCTGCGAGCCCCCCGCCCTCTCCCCACTCCACCCCTCTCTACATATTGTAATCTTTCCACTTCTCCGTCTCTGCCGTCTCTCCTGCTGTCGCTATCTGTTCCTTCCCTAAAGCTTCATTTACAGTGTGCTCCTAATCAGATGTGTAGCCAGCGGAGGGCACTTTGTGGAGGGCTGTGCAGTGTGTGGCCTGCTAGATAGCACAGCTTAACAGAAGAGGGAGCGCGTTGTAAGCCCTGCGATTCATATGCTGGACAGCCAGATACAGGGACGAGACTCGGAAGGCATAATATTTATTATTATATATATTTATAAATTGATTATTTTATAAAAATGTTCTTTTTTAATCGATTACATTGATTAGTTCGATTAAAGGTTGCACACCTAGTGTTTTTTAATAGTGAGTTATCCAAGTTTGTACAGAGAGGGAAAGAGTGCAAAAGTCAAAAATAGAGTGCATGTGTTCAGGTCACTCTGCTACTTTTTATGCATATGCGCTCTACTATCCTTCTCTTTCTCTGTGTGTGTGTGTGTGTGTGTGTGTGTGTGTGTGTGTGTGTGTGTGTGTGTGTGTGTGTGTGTGTGTGTGTGTGTGTGTGTGTGTGTGTGTGTGTGTGTGTGTGTGTGTGTGTGTGTGTGCGTGCGTGCGTGCGTGCGCGTGCGTGTGCGTGTTGAGAGAGAAGGAGAGAGTTTGTTTTAACAGGTCACCCAGGAGCTTTTCAGAAGCCTAAACTTTTCCATGCCAAGGACTCCCAAATAGCCATATACTGTAGCCTCTGGCGATATCAAATGGCCAAAATAGCAATGGCAGGTTGAAAGTTGTTAAACTGGCAAAGTAATTTTGATATCCCTATGGAACGAGGGCAGATACTAGACTTTTATATTATATATATATATATATCGGCATATTATACATAAGCATATATTCATCCTTTCCAATTGGCCCTCAGCCCCTGTGCCTTAAAAGCCTACAGCAGGGGGCAGATGGGGTGCACAGAAGGACTGCACCTGCATCCAATGCTGTCACAAGTTGCGTCAAACCGTTCAAAGACCTGCCTGCTTAAAAACCGGAGAGTGTATTTAGCAGTATGCCCACGGAGATACCGATATAGCGGAAAAGTCAGGCGAAGCACAAACAGGTGAGCCCGGGAGAGCGCGCAGAAAAACAAGTTGCGGTTGAATGTCTTTCCTGGTGGACTGGAGTCAAGCTCAAGGCTCTTGCAAAGACTTCTGCAGCTAGAATATTCATCCGCTGCCCCTCAGAGGGGCAAGCGCTTCTCTGAGAAACTGTGCTCAAGTACAGCAGTTGAGTTGTACTTAGTTTCTTTCCACCACTGAGGAAACATGTGCTCCCTCCGGCACAAGACAGCCAAAAGCTTGTGTTGCAAGTGTTTGTGGATGTTGACATCATGTCATTGTGTTGACCTTCATCCCTTTCGCTCAAATGCTGACATGAATTGATCAGAGCAGCGCTTGACGTAATGCCTCTTGCTATTGCTGTGGCGAGTCTGCTGCAATGATGGCCAAGCAGGGGCCGGAGGGGAACCATAGTAGAGTACCTCTGCTTTTATTATCCCTCTCTTTAATGGCCTGCAGGGGTACGATTTATGCTTGCTTCTGGTCAGACTGAATTAACCCATTAAGACATGAGGCCGATTCTACAAATGCCTTTGAAATCAGTAGTTCTCAAACTTGTTCCTAATTCAAAATTATAAAAAAAGAAATAAAACACTAAAAACATTTTAAAAAACTGCGGCACAATATTCTAAAAGTTTATCAGTCTGAGGTTAATTGGAACAACCACAGCACCATCGTTCAGGATGTGCAGTTGTGTAACATGGGTGCGCTTGACTTCCAATTTCAACCACTTCCGCTCCCAACACATCTTACCAGGGCCGTCACAAGGGGAGGAAAAGTGGGACTGAGTTACTAGGGCCCAAGGTGGAGGGGCCTTGAATTATTTTATACTTAATTGCCGCGCTGTGAGCTTGTAGATATGCTATTTTTGAAAAGTTGTGAAAATGTGTGCAAGTCTTTGAATATATGTATTTTTTTAAGCGAACATGTGTAACTCAAATTTTGCTTCTGGGGGGTCCCTGGAACTATTTAAAGGTGATACACCATGCATTTAAAAAGTATTTATGTCATATTGTTTATGTCCCAAAAACGTTTTTCAAAAGGTTTGAGGTTAAATTACCACTCCTGAATAGAGAGCCTCTCTCATTTTTGAATGGCTCTCAGAGCATTTTCAGCTGCAGTACCACCTTTGGCCTGAACCGCGCCACCCCCCCCCCCCTTTTCTTCACATGAAAAGGTTTGAGCACCACTGACATAGAAACATTCAAATTTTCAGGACTTTTCAAAAATAGCAGATCTACCCGCGCTGTGAGCTTGTATATCTGCTATTTTTAAATAGTTAAAGCACAAAAATAACGCAGTGAATCCTTGTACCCAGGGCCCAGAATTTGGTGCGACACCCCTGGGTGCGTTTGCCTTCTAATTTCAACCACTCCCGCTCCCAACACATCCTACGGTGTGACACCCAGCTCTGATGACCTTGAAAGGCCTTTCACGCAGTGAGACAGCTGGCGAGGAGGGTGAGGCCGCAGACAGCACGCTGCCGGCTGCTCTGCAGCTCTCAGAGAAGGTTTATGCCTCACAAATCTACCTGTGAGAATGTGTTTTCCGGGAGAGAGGCGTCAAGCTGTCAAGCTGGTAGACGTGTAGCCCACTTTAATTTTATGGACTATTTACACTGCACTTTGGGGCTGCTTTTGCGACCCATGCTTTTATTTTGAAGATTCAAGCACAAGCCTGCAGATGTTTGCTTTTCATGGAAAGCCAGACATTTTCTCTACGTATTTGCGCCGCAATGCCATGTTCCACACATAAAATGCCCGGCATGCAGGTGGGTACGCAAAACACAAGCTGACTACATAACGCAAACCACTTGAACTCAAACATCCCAGTTCTGTCACAATAGGCGGAAGTGGCAGATCTACAAGCTCACAACGCGTCACAATGTGTCACGCTTTGAGCTTCTAGATTGAGTTTTCGCAAAGACATGGGGAAAGGGAGAAAAAAAGGAGGGGGCCAAGTACAGGCCCCTGGGGGATCCCAGTCAACAATGGTTTAAGTGGTTAACCACTTAAGCCCTATATAATTTACTTGGTCTTATGACGAATGAAAATACATTGCAGCTTGTTGTGAGCTTGTAGATCATACATGGGCAACTGGCGGCACGGGGGCCACATGGGCGGCCCCCACCTTCGCTTAATGCGGTCCGCAGGTTGATACCGGAATACTGATATATTATTGATTTTAATTCTGTCAGACTATATTAGTAGCTTAATGACTAGTATAGTAGTATATTTTTTATGTCCAATGTATTTGTATTTAAGTTCATAAAGTTAACATGAGTATATAACTAAATGCGTTTGAAATTAAATCAAAATGTTACATTTCAGGATTCCAATTCAAAAGAAGCAAAAATAGCCGATTTACAAGCTCAAAATGACAAAGTAGGATGTAACAATATGCAATGTGGTCCTCTGGAGTGAAGGTGGAAATATAGTGGCCCTCGCCTTCATCAAAGTTCACCCACCCCTGTTGTAGATTCTTCGATTTTTTTCCTTTATCATTTTCACCTAATAGGATTTTCAGGTTGAAAATGGTAAAATCAATAATAACCTCAAGACACACAAAATGCATATGCAAGAGAGACGGAGACAGGGGAGTCCATTCAACACCATATCTGATTGTGTGGACACAACGAAGGTTCTCATTTGGTTGTAGTTGAGTTAACCCCTTCAGCACTCTGCCATGACGCCATCCAGGGTCACACAAAGGCAGCCTTTCAGACCTTCAGCTTGGCAGGAAAACGGCTATTACAAGGTCAGCGTTACCTTTATTAGGCCATATTAGTCTACATTAGATCCCACGGGAGCCTTCAGTACGGAGTATAAACACAGGCGGAGGGTGAGAGCGAGCGAGAGAAGCTTATAGAGTTATAAACTTACTGAAAAGCTAATGGGGATCCTGCCTCACCCCAAGAGACACGCCCTGGAGGGCTCAGGTAAACACACGCCTGCTGTTCCTGCTGTTTATTGTTTGGTTATAGGCTATGACATAGTTCATATTTCCATCCGCCACAGTTTATGGGATGGAAATTGTAGCTCTCTTATGAAAATGGCCACTTCGTGCTGGCAGTAGATGTCATGGGCGTTGGGATTGGCCTGCCGTTTACGCACGCAAAAGTCACCGCTGATGTCAAAGGCATTGACTAGTCCTTCCGTGCATGCGTGCATGCACAGCAGTTGATGTCGTGGCGGTTGGATAGGTCTGCTGTGCACATGCACGGCAGTCGATATCATGGGCAACCGTGCATGTGTACATGTATGGTTATTTTGTTTCTATGTCTATTGACGATGGACCTCAGCCGTATCAGTAGCAATTATGAGTCGGTACATGTTGCCCGCCCACTGCTTTTCACCAAACATGACTGGCTGCAGGTGCACAACAATGGAGGCCCATCCGCATGCAGAAAAACATGGCTAGATTGTGGCGCGATGACCGCTGGCTTTTGTTGACGTCTATTCTTCCCTTCCTCCGACTACAAACAGAGACATCTGAGTGGCCTTGGCTTCTATCTAATGCAAATGCTCACAGCATGTATACTGTACACTCACACAATCACACAAACACACACACTTACGCACACACTGCAACACCTCGAAACGAAGCCAGAGAGAGAGAACTGGCATTATTGTGGAGTGAAGTGAAGCCAGCTGTATTGTGTACAGTCAGAGAAGAGTACGTGCTGTAAGCAGGCTGTGGCTTTTTGCAGAGCCAAATAGATTGTAATGTGGCACAGGCCTTCTACATCTGTGATTGTTAGTCAGTGAATTAGCAAGTGCATGGAGAGAGTCCATTAGGATTTACCCCTCTGTGTCACGCTGAGCCTCTCATTACCAGAAACGCTAAAACACAATCATGGAGACTTAACAGTGGTGTAAGTATGAGACCTTCTATAGAATATCGGCAAATGTGTGAAACGCATGACTTCCGTATGAAATACTGTCTAATTCTGTGATTTTTCTGGGCTCTTTTTTTCAAACCCCCCCCCCCCTTCCTTGGCTCGTATTATAGTCTGTTGCCTGTTATTAAGTGTGCATGTGAAAAAAGACGTTATGTGACTGGCCGAGAGGCGTGTGTGTGCGTGTGTGTGTGCGCGTGCGTGTGTGCGTGTTTGAGAGAGTGAGTCAGAGTGACAGGAAGACAGATTGCTGCCCCTTCTGGAACATGACATTTTAATCGGTATGCATGTTAATTAAGATACTTTATTGAAATGTTTCTTGCAGGGACAGAGAAGTGGAATGCTTAATGAATGGAGTGTGCGTCTTTGTGTCTACGCTCGCATGCGTGCACACCGCAGACTGTGTGTGTGTGTGTGTGTGTGTGTGTGTGTGTGTGTGTGTGTGTGTGTGTGTGTGTGTGTGTGTGTGTGTGTGTGTGTGTGTGTGTGTGTGTGTGTGTGTGTGTGTGTGTGTGTGTGTGTGTGTGTGTGTGTGCTCGCACGCACATACTGTACACTCTAACTGTCTTGTCGTTAGGGAAATGCTACTTGCCACTACTTGATTAAACTACTACGTGTTTTTTTTTTTTGCCTCGCCTTCTTCTCTTCCATCCTTGTTTTCCCACAAATCCCTAACGGTGATGTTTGCTACAGGTTTTAAATGGTCTGTGACACAAGTGACATGTGAATCAAATGTAGACCAAATGCTCAAAGTGACAGTAGCCAAAAAAGGCCAGGTTCTATGTGTGAATGTGTATGTATGTATGTGTGTGTGTGCATAGCATGCACGTTACCTGCAAAGTACATGTGTGTTCATACAGTGTGTGCATATGCATATGTGCATAGACTATGTGGTTTTTGCTCACAGAATGTAGCATTATTTGGGAACTGTCACTCTGACCCAAGGCGAGTGAAACACAAATATTCAAACGACTCAATGAATAAGTGTTTGACTCCCCCCAGTTCTTGTTCAGCTCCGCACAATTCGCACATTTTCTTTTTATATGCTCAGAGCACACTTCCATAAAAAACTAATTGTACAAATCCATAAAACACATGACAGTCCCATGCGACTTTAGTTATTTAATAGCAGGGTTAGAGGATTTTACCACTTAAGCCCTATTTTATACATCGGCTGTTTGAAAATAGCTAATCTGCATGCTCACAACGAGTCACTTTGCTATGCATCGTGAACTGTTAGATCGCCTGTTTTTGAAAAATGTTGGCCTATAGCGAGGCAAAGTTTATAGTCCCAAAACCCGGAAACAGTTTGCACTTCTTGGTTTTCTCTCTCAAAGTCTATCGGTTTCCTGAGTGGGTTTTTGGTTTAATGCCTGAGATTAGGTCTGTGGGTAACACAGGCTTAAGGGATTTTTTGTTATGACATAAAATTATTTCGTAAATACCCCATTTTGAAAGCTTAACGTGTCTTAAAAAAGATGTTTGCGAGTGACCAAATGAATTAATTAAATTGCCATGGAGCTTATTTTTGTCGAGAGAACCAAGAAGATGGTAACTTCCTGCTTCGGAATACGGAAATAAATCATCCCTGGACCACTTCACGAGATCAACTTAAAAACATCCAAGTCCACCATGGGTCTCAGTCTCGCATTGTTAATCAGTACCCCCAGTTCAGGAGTCAGGGCTTGATTGTAAAGTTATCAGTTGCAGCTAGATTGATATCTCTGTTTTTTGCTGATGAGGAGGAAGTAAGAAAGCAATTCACTGATGGCTGTTACATTTAGCTACAAGTAGAAAGTAGCTCAAAGTCAACAATAAAGGCCTTTGCAGACAGGGTACGATTTTACGCACGGAAAAAAATAACAATATAACCGAATAAATTTGGACCTGGAGACTTTATATTGTCCGTTTTCTCTGTGCACACCTGGGTGCAAAGCTTTAAGGACGGAGACCTCTTTTTGTGTTTTTTTACCCTTCAGGATGGGAACACATTTTTGGGGTGTTGTTGCTATGTACAGCATGTAGGAACATACTTATTTTGTTTATTACGTTTTTCTGAAAACCTTTAGGTCAGGATTTAGAAGGCCTTTTTAGAATCGGCCTCAGGTCTAAATGGGTCTAAACACTGTAGGACTCAGTGTGTATGTCCATCTCCTGCTGTTTTTGATTAATCTTCATCTATAGGGCTATTTGTAGTCTGAACCAGAATCTGTTTATTTGAAGCATGTTCACATACATTACACACAAGGAATTTCACTGTATGTCTGTGCATTCAGGTTATATTCACATTTGATGACGTTTTTACTGTCATCGTGTGAATATACAGTAGGACCGACAGCCTGCTTCACTTGCTTGTCCTCCACTCTGAACTGTAGATCATTAGTTTTAATATCAAAAACTGATCTAACACCTTCTTGCCCCAGGGCCTCTCCTGTGGTCAGTCCATATGGCCAGGAACCTAGGCTACAATAGTCTGACAATTCCGTACTGTACGTAGGATGCTGTCTGACAGACCAGGGACACGGTGACAAACAATCTCTCTTTCCTCGGCAGCAACAGCTTATTGATTTAAGATCAGAGGTTTCCACAGCAGTCAGGGTCAGACAGCCACACAGGGCTAAAGCCAGTGGGCAAGACAACATTATCACCATGGCTACTGGGAAGGCAACATGCAAGTGTCACGCCCACCAGACCTTCAAGTCAGGGGCACTGCAGAAGTCAGGGAAGCTCTCTTTTTTATCATCAGACGCTGTGATATATTTTTGATGTCCTATACAGCATCTTTCTTCTGTTTGCTGGCATTGGCGGCCAGCATGGTTGCTAAAGATAACCTCAGCAACAGCTTGAACTCAGCATGGACATTTCATTGCCTGGCATGCTTTTGGCTCAGCTTACTGTTAATTCATAACGAGCGAACATTGGCGATTACAGATGTTTACGTTGGTAGATTGCGGCTCACATTAATTTGGATCGACATGGAAAGAATTGAGGGAAGTTTGGACTGTTGGAATTTGGCCTAGATGTGTCTCCCCCGCTTCTAAGGCTTAGCTTGCTATATTAGCTTCACATGGTGCCATGTAGAATGAGAGTATGTGGTTAACTAGATGGCAGCGGGTTTTCTGGATGTGATTTACTTCTTTCTTTCCACCGCTCATGTTTGCATTTAATACAGTTTTTTCACCTAACGTGTGAGTTGAGTGCCAACGGGCAGGGGGTTGAGCTGAGTAATGCCTCACAAAGCGTTTAAACCCAGGGGTTTGCTTGGCCCTCGGTTCGAGAAGGCCTCTCTCTTTCTTTTCGCGTGACCAACCAGGTACTTTATTTGGCTTTCCCTTAACTACCTAAGGACAGACGCGGTGATAAAATGTACCTCGGCTAGCGTCAATGAACACGCTGTGGTTTGTTTAATGGGGTGTAAAACTGTGCACTACACCGATGCAGTGGTGATTTATACCCCACGGAGAAACGCAAACGTCAAACACTGAGGCGTTATTTTCTTGTTTTGGCACTCATCAAAAATGGGTTCCTCAACAAAGGAGAAAAAAGAAGGAAAATGACAAAAATATGATGTTTGCATGGATCCGTGACGCTGCCGCCTCGCTTCATTTGCTTCTCGCTTGCGCCCCTAATGACTAATGTAATGGTGGGCGAGCTCCAATGTAAACACGGGGAAGGCCGGGCAGGCGCAGACCCGCCGATCTGGCCTGTTATGTCAATTAGCTCGACGTCTGTGTTGGCTTCCTTCACCCCAGCCGTCTGCAGCCCAAGAGCCTGTTGTGATTGCGGGACCTTGAGCCCCTGAACCTGGCTGACACGTTGCTCCACACACGGCATCAAAGATAACACCAGTGTCCTCAGATTTTTAGGCCCACCTTGTAGAACTCATTACGGTGGCGTATGCTTTGTTACTCGAACTGCTCATTACCCCTAGTTGGTCAGCGCTGCTTTGATGTGTGACAATGTATCATTACCGCTACTGTTGCTGCTGCTGGTGTATTTTCAATTTGGGATGAAAGCTAAAAGTCCATCTACTACACAGTGTATATATATATGTTTTCCTTTCTTATATCCAATAGGGCTGAAACACACACCACTCAAAGCCAGATACTTCCCCTTCCTCACCTTGTTAGTAAGTGGAAGCCTTGTACACGGACTCTCTCACACAGTGGAATCGTTCACTGAGGAGTGTTGTCTTTACATGGAGCCAGTTTAGGGCGCATGTCAGTAAATGCTGTTGAATAAATGCTCTTACTTCACTTCTGGAAAGAGGTCGGTGGCGCGGACGGCCTTTACAAGAGTGACCGGTGCGCTTCGGCGGGATGAGATGCGAGTGGATTGCATATATCTGAAACACTGACGGTAGCGCTATTTTATAGAAGCTCTTTTTACTGTGCCTTGGAGCCCGGCCAGGCGGGTGTCGCGATACGGGGGAGTTACAGTCCTCTGAACTGAAGTTATAAACCCTTGTTCTAAGGAGTTGGAGGTGGGGGTGGCAGGTCAGCTTTTTATGTACTTTAATGATGAACGGTTTGGGGGGCGAAGAAGAAGGGGGGAAAAAAGAGGAATAAAGTGGGTCCCTATGCCCTTTGATATATGGGGTTGTTTGAGATGCACACAATCCAATTTAATCAAAAGTGGTTGTATTTTACATTAAAAAGCTGACATGGATCGGCTGGTTTTTAAACAAATTAGATGCTGGGCTCATCTAAAATGCGCACCGGACAGGCGAGGAAATGTGCTTTGCGCTGGTATAAGCATCTACTGCATGAATTAATGGGCCTTGAAAGTTTACCCTCCACAAGCAGATGAATTACCGTTTAGCCACAGCTTTGTCATATGGACCACACAGGCTCCCAGCGAACAAATAGGATGGAAAATCACTGTTACACGAAGCCCCTTTGTTGTAGTTGCCGTGAACCTCGTAATGAGCCAGCTGAAGAATAACGAGGGGTGTCAACCTCGCAGATTTTGCGCAACGCGTTCATGTTTTATAAAATCCTTTGTCTGGGACAAAAATTAAGAATTGCGAAAATGCTTTTGCTGTACACATTTAGATACGAATATGGACATTTTCCTGAGTGCAACGTTCCACTGACGATGGAAGTCATCCTTTTAACTAAGTCCTGAGAACTGTACTTTATCATTATGACGAATGGTGAAAATTCCTGATTGTCACCTTGTAGATCCACTATTTTCAGTAGGTTTTTGCTTTTCTTTAGATTTTCTTGGGAAACTGTCAGTCCATAAACATGGCCAAAAATGTCACCATACTGTATGTTGTAGAAATGCTATTTCCATGCACTGCAGCTTCCTCTGGTCCTGACGGCTGCAACCCATGATAGAGGTCTCTCACTCCTTTTCTATTGCGTAGAATACAAGGCGTCCTTGCTCCTGGGAGGCCAATAAGGGTTAAGTGAGGAGTCTTTCTGATGCTTGTGTCCCTTATCCACATACCTCACTTCTTGATGTCACCGTCTCTTTATTTCTCACGTCTTCTCACTCTGTGGACAATATTCTGCCCTGACCTTTATATTAGGGGGCAGAGACCAGACCAGAGCCTTCCCCCGCAACACAGAACCACACTTCATAACCTCTGTAGTCATGTTTGACCTTCACCATGACGCACAACTCCTTTGCATCTTGACTTATGCTCACCGCAGCTTGGTCTGCTTGTCAGGTCGATTCAGTTAGACTCAAGGAAATATTGTTTATTTTTTTAATATGTTTTTTGTTTTTTCCCCCCAATATCTGATAAGGTTTGTTCCAACCAGCCTGCACTCACCTCCTGCCAGCTGCGCCTCCTGCTTTTTCCTCCATTCTTTGCTCAGAGCGTGGAATGTGTTGACGGAGCGCGAATGAATGCTGGGAAGGGTGGGCTCCGCGAGGAATAACAGGGCAGGAGAGAAATTGGTGGGGAATAACAGGGCAGGAGGGAAATCGGAGGCGTGCAGCTGGTAATAGATTTCTAACAAAGACGGCCGCGTGACAACCTGTGACATTGGGGAAAAGAAGGGATACTAAATTCTGACACTTGGACAATGGCTTTTCTCCAGTACTGTTGGAGGGAGAGAGAGAGAGAGAGAGAGAGAGAGAGAGAACAAGAGAAATGGCACAGAAATGGCACAGATTATATTCAACAGGCCACCGGAGATAGGGTGCTGGGAGGTTTTTTATATGACGACTTACAGTAGCTGTGCAAGGCAGATCGCTGCCGGGGCCACATGCTTTTACAACGAAGTCACAATTTCCTGCGAGCCGCTCCATTTTTCAAAAGGATGGATCACTACTGACAGGCCGGCTAGGCCAACATTTGGCGAAATGTAAAAGGTCTGGCGTAAACGAGGTCTGACCTTATCAATGGCCTGGGCCCATCCATCTACAGACAGAGCCCCTGTCGCAAAACATAGCCTTGAGCCTGATGTATATCGTCGTTGTCGGGTGGAAACCTTGTATGTCCAAAACCTTTCATTTTGTATTTATCATTTTAAAAATGAATTAAATTAGTGAATACAGCCGATCTATAAGCACACATGCCTCCAGGTGCGAGGCGTTGTGTGCTTGTTGATCAGCTGTTTTCACTACCTTTCTGCGACGGCCTTGCATGATGAAGCAGGGCTTTACTTTGCGAAAAAACATACACATTTGAAACTTGGAGATACAAGGTTTCTGCCCCGACAGTGACGATATACTTGGTTGCTCGCTGAAAATAGCTGATCTACAAGCTCACAATGCAACTCGTTGTGATACATTGTGAGCTTGTAGATCAGCTATTTTCAGCGCACAACACGAACGATGCACAACCAAGTATAAATCAGACAGGCATTACCTTTTCCATTTCCACTTCCTTACCTCATTCTGTGTCTCCCTGCCGGCTACTAGGGTTCACTGAGCCTGCATATGTCTCTCTGTGCCTGCTGGCATATGTGGCACTTTCTATGTCTGGCTTTCCCTTTCTTTTTTTTACTCCCGCCACTCTCCCTGTGCATTTATCAAACTACCTTCCACCCTTACTGTCCTTTCTCTGTGTAACACTTTATCTAACCCTAAACCACATCCATCATGGCTTGGCATTGGTCCTGCCCTCCGTCCTACGTTTACAGAGCTTTATTTCATTAACCTTTTCTCTCTTTCTTTCCTTCCACCTTTCCCTCCCGAGTCCCTCAGGTCCGGACCTGTGTGATCTAGTTTGCTGCTACATCCATCATGTACAATCTGACTGGAACGTGGCTGTGTTTATCCCTCCTCTGTGTGTGTGCGTGTGTGTGTGTGTGTGTGTGTGTGTGTGTGTGCGTGCGCGTGTGCGTGTGCGTGCGCGCGCGCACATGTGCATGTAAGATGTGTAAAAGGTACTGTGTGTTCTTCATGAATTGCACATGTTTTTTTTTCCCGGGGACTTTAAAAGTAACGGCATCCAGACCGTGGAACTGGTTGGCTATACATGAAATAAATGCTATTATACTGCCACAATTGTAAGGACAAGATCGATACAGTAACGAGCCAGGTCGTTATAGACGTAATTATGATCTTCAGGGCTCAAAAGGCCAGGATTAAACTGAAAAGCCAGACTGATGGTCCAGGTTAGTAGACTGGAACCAGCCCCAGAATTGGTTGCCATGCCCACTCTCCAAAATTACTTCAGTGATTCAGGGTTTGGTCTCACTGACTTTGTCAGAAGATAGCCAGAATGGAATAATATTCTGGCCAATCAGCTTGAAAGACACGATTAAATACAGTACATGTCCTTGTTGTTGTTCTGTAAGTATTTGGACAGTGACAGTAGATTTTGCTTATGTTTTGCTAATATTTTTAGCAAGGGTGAAGTTATCCCTTTTATAATAGTGCAAGCTCACACAAATCAGCAGTTTGATACAGGCTATATTCTGGCAAAATGACATGAATAATTGAAGATGTTTTAATGACTGCTGATGACATTTTAATGTGTATGAATATAAATGTTTCTGTCAAATTCTCTGGAAAGCTTCTGTGCACAACAAAATCCTCAGTGTACATAAGTTAAATGAACACATTTTTTGTGTTTTAAAATCAAGCAGAACGGTAAAATCAGCCAAAAGTTGCTTCTCAGAGCTCAGGTCTCCACCAGGCCAGGTAGTAGAAGTCAATCTCAGCCAATCAGGATGAAATCTGAAAAATTTGAAAAACACACAATGTGAAGTTTCACGGACACTGCGTTCATGATTTGAGCCATTTTGTTCAAAGCGAGACACTCTTGCAAACTTTAGATGCCAACCTTAGCCAATCAGGATGGAATAATGAAAACTCTGACAGATCCGTCTTGATCACGTGAATATAGAGATCATGTGTACCGATTTGAGTGTAGGCACAAACATAGAGCAAAAAATCAATTTGAAGCAGAGTGAGAGAAGTGAACAATATTATACTAGAATAGTGGTGAGATTTTGCGCGACACACTGCAGTTTCTCAATTAACATTGTCATCAAGTCATGAGCATGGCTTCCACAGTCCTGTTATTTTTCTTACACATCATATCCACAAATTTCCAACATCCCATCGTGCATTGCGCAGAAGTTGTACGGAGCTTCCGGCGCCGCAGCGTGTGATCTACAAGCTCACAACGGTTGCATCTGCGACGCTTGTATGTCTGCTGTTAACCGGAAGTGTGGTGCAAAAAGTTCTCCAGTAAATTCCCGCTGAAAGAGGTGGATATATTTATATATATACAAATCCACAGTGCGCCGCCGCCGCCGTCGTGTAGTTGCGCTGTCGCGGTGCGAAGTGCTGTCACGATTGCCGCTCTGTGGATTTGTCTATACACACACATGTACAATATATATATGTATATGTGTGTGTGTGTATGTGTATGTGTATATATATATGTGTATATATATATATATATATATATATATATATATATATATAGTACTTGCAGTATATGTACAGTATACTGTATACGTAACAGGAACCTGGGTCGTTGCCTTATATAGCAGTGACTGCGTGCCGAGTGTGGTCGGGACCGAGGGCCCTCCCCACAGGCGGCTCCACCAACTCACACAGTCAGATCTGTACCAACCAGAGGAGACACTTTGGACAAGTTAAACAGTGATAAATCTGCACGTCAGTTTGATTTAGACCGCCGCCGCTATTTTGTGTCGACGGCGTGTCATATCGCCGCCCCCTCAGGGCTCATATCGGCCGCCGCGTGGCTCTTTAAGAAGCACAGGATGATGAAGGAGTGAGAGGGAGGTGTGACAGGCTCAACTCGGGGAAGAAAGCGAACGAGCTTTGATTAATTAGGGCCGGGGTGATTGTAGAGAGAAGACGCTGAGAGGCGGGTGGGTTCTACACTCTGTGTGCATGTGGGGGTTGTTGTGTAATGTTTCTCTTTACTCACGCCTCTTGTTTTGATTGATTGAGTATTTTGTTTGACAAAAATGGAGAACAGTACAAGTACAGTTAAACACCCTGCCTCAAAGGGGCATCCCAAATAAGTCCTTTTACTGTCTTTTTTAAGTCCTTGGTATTCAATTCATGGACATAACAAATGGACAAAACATCTCAGTTATAAGAACACTATTATGTACAAGATAGGGGAAACAAGGGGGTGGGCTAAGGTAAGAGGGGGAGGGTGCTCACCTCCGCCTCTGGCCTCCTTGTGTGTCTGTTTGTGCATTTGCGTTTATACTGTACAGCAGTGGTTCTCTTTTATTTTTTAAAGATAGCCATTGTTAACGTGGTAACTGATTTTGGTGCTATTTCAACTAACTTAGCTGGGGATACCTTAGAACCCCCGCAAGGACCCCTGGGGGTCCCCGGTTCCCACTTTGTGAAGCACTGCTGTACATGAGAGTGAGAGTACACCTCTATACATTTGCGCTGCTGCTCAACGCCTGATAGCCTTGTGAACCAGCCTCTCCTGGAAATCTTAAGTAGATTTCCGGGCTGTTTCACGAGGATACCAAACTGAAGCATGAATGAATATCCCTCACAAAAAAGTAAAACACTGCAAGGCTGGCATAAATTGAGCAAAAAAAAAAAAAAAAAAACATTATAGTTTTTAGAACTGCTCACACAGGTTTTCCCCGCTGTTCCCCAGTGCTCTTGGAGCCATGATGCAGCAAAAATGCAACAAGAAACGAGTGATTCAAATGACTGCAACTGGGGTGTTTTTGATGAATGATTCAACGAGTCCTCGTGCAAGCTGCGACGTATCACTTCACCAACTCACCCAGGTCTGGGCAAAACACAGCAACCAGATCGGTTGAAACTAAGCATCCCTTTACAACATAAAGCCCCCCTCCTCCTCCTCCCCCCACTTCCACAGTCCAGCTAGTTAATGTGAGCCATTAGCGCACACGCAGGCTAATTGGCCATTATGTTCTATTGAGCAGCCGTCCATCCAGCGTCGCAGACCGGTCCAGAGTACACATTACATTAGTGGAGCTTTCTCTATAGGCTTCAGGGCTCACAAGAGTTAATAGTAGTTAATGAGAGAGGGTGGGTGTGGCAGGGATAAGGGGGGGCAGCAGCGGCAGCTTAAACGCAGTGAGCGGGATTAGAGCTATATGCTTGCTATTCATTAGCGAGATTTATCTCTTTCCTAATGTGCAAAATGTTAGGCAGTCAGGCCCCCGCAACACCCTGTGCCGCACGCCGTCGTTTGACTACAGATGTTATTGTAGACTCTGACGGTGCGCTTTCAGAATGACTGGGCTGTATTTAGCTAAAGTCTGTGAAAATAAATTACTAATGAACAAAACAGACAGGTTGAAAGGAGCTCAAGGAATTATACTCCATTTGGATTGAGTGTGTGTGTGTGTGTGTGTGTGTGTGTGTGTGTGTGTGTGTGTGTGTGTGTGTGTGTGTGTGTGTGTGTGTGTGTGTGTGTGTGTGTGTGTGTGTGTGTGTGTGTGTGTGTGTGTGTGTGTGTGTGCCTCCTGACTTTCTTTCTTTCTTCCTTTATTTCTTTGTCTGTCATTCCCTATGTTTCATTCATTTTCTCTCTCTCTCTCTCTCTCTTTCTTTCTCTCTCTCTCTCTCTCACACACACACACACTCACACACGCACGCGCACACACACACACACACACACACACACACACACACACACACACACACACACACACACACACACACACACACACACACACACACACACTCTGGTGGTCGCTGAATTATTCATGTCCTGTGTGCATGGACTCTGTGTTTCTTTTTAATGAATGAAGACTTTGATCAGTTAAGAGGTGTGTGTGTGTGTGTGTGTGTGTGTGTGTGTGTGTGTGTGTGTGTGTGTGTGTGTGTGTGTGTGTGTGTGTGTGTCTGTGTCTGTGTCTGTGTGCGTGCTTGCGTGCGTGCGTGTGTGCGTGCACACGTTGTATTCGCGTGCACATGTGCAAGGCCTGTAATCCCTGCATGCTCGATCGATGCCTCACACCCCTCACAGTTTTGTACGCACTTGACCTCCAAACTTTCTTCAGCACTCCATATTGATCATTTCCTCCTAGTTTGCTGGGGTCTCTTTTCGGGGGATTGTGAAGGAGGCATTGTGAAAACTACAGGCAGTGAGCTTTATTTGGGGTGAGTGAGCAGAAGGATTTATTTTGGGGGGAAAGCTCAAATTGTTGTTTCATATCTAGAAGATGGTGCTGCGGCAAAGCACTCTCTGCCCTTCGCTTTTTTTGTTTAGTTTTTTTTTTATAGAATCAACAATAACAAGGAGCATGCATCTGCCAGCTGTGTGCTAACAAGATGCTAACAGTAGGCTCATGTTTCATTAATGCTTAGTTTTGCACCGGTGTTGAGCTGAAAATAGCCGGTCTACAAGCTCAAAATGCATCGTTTTTTTTGTGTGTGTGCGCGATTAATTCACAATTATAATTTTTTGTACACAGAACGCATATAATCCTCATGAAGCAGCAAAAAATGTATTTAGGAATTTAATAGCAATTTACAGTAAGCAAGGTAAACACAAAATGCATAGAGACAGAGTAGTGCCTCTGTAATCTAGGATAATATTTAAACCAAGAACGAATCATCAGTCTAAACATTATAATATAAAAAAATAAACAATGTGTACATTGATACTATACAAATTATAGGATGCCAGGTCAATAAATGAACCTGCCATCTGTCTAAATAACATGCTATCTAAATTATATTTTAACCTTTGCATAAGACCTTGCATGGTCGTCAAGACTAGGGTGCTACGGCCGAAGGTGGAGTCAGAAGTGGTGAAACGAGGTATTTGAAAGCCTCCGCGTCATGAACAAAGGCATCAACCTTTAATTAATGATGCATCAAAGATATGAATATATATATATATATATATATTTTTTTTTTTTAAGATTTGTTTTGGGTCTTTTTATGCATTTATTTGACAGGACACAGGACAGTAGACTGACAGGAAATGGGGAGAGAGATGGGGAATGACATGTGGCTAAGGTCGTCCGGTTGGGGAATCGAACCGGGGACGCCAGCAGGCATCACAGCCTAGTATGTGGTATGCGCCTTGACCACCAGGCCAGCGGGTGCCCCAAAAAATATGAATATTTTTAACATGTTGGAGAGTATTTTTGCATTTTCTGATTGTTAATTCGTCACACTACTGCTGTGTAAAGGCTTAACTCCTTATCACGGCCCGCATATACCAACATAAGGCCTGGGCCGCTGATGTTACTGCTCTGCGGGAGGACAGTAGTCTGGTTGGAGAGAAGAGCTTCCCATTGTCCAACAGAAGAGGCAGCTTTTGTCCTGCTCCACGCTGGCTTTCATGTTGACGGATTAACCCCGACACCCCCACCCTCTCTCATCTCTTCCTTCTTTTCTTTCTGGGGCTCCTCCTGCGTCCACCAATGCTAACACACACACACCAAAGTCTAATTGTGTACAGTACGTCTGCACAAAACAGCATGCTGGGACACGAGCGAGGGGAGGAAGAATTATTTGCCGATCTGTTGTGTAGCTACATATCTCGTGCTGGGAGAGGATAAATGGCTTGGAAGGGACATCATGGGAGATGCAGAAATCGGGGTGGAGAGGCGGAGGAGGCTCTTTTTAATCCTCACACTCAACTCTTATCTGTGTCTCTCAGATTATCACTCAGTCTTATCTCTGTCGCTTTCTCTGACTGTCTGAGAAAGTGCATGCTAACAGTTCCCTTTTGGTCAATGTTGCGTCCAGACCATCTACATGTGATGTGTACGGTGTTGCTTGCTGAAAATAACAGATTTTCAACTAACAGCACATTCAAGTGCTTGAGAAATCTGTTGTTGGCGAGCAACACCAGCACACTAGCGGAGTATAATATTAGGCTTAAATCCTTCATGGAGAGCACAGATTATGACAGTGGTGTGTTCCCAAGACTTGCATGAAAAAGACGCACATCCCAACGCAGGATGTACTGGTGCCAGGGAAGGAAATGAGGATGGGGAGAAAACATGAGATGAACCAACAGACAGAGGGAGACAGAGGGACAGGAGTTCAGCGCACGCACACTTTTCTCTATTTCGGTCTCGTCTGTCTCCCTCTCCTTAATTCCCTCCATCCCTCACTCAGCCCCTGAGGTGTGTCCAGGACCTGCCTTAGTAGGCAGAATTACTCCTGCTTTCCCGCTGAAAATTGTTTTGCCAGCGAGGGCACGCGGTGTAAATGTCGCTCCTGTCCCGTTGGCAGGGGGCACAGGGGGATTTGGGCGATGGATTAGTTTGGAGGGCTTTGCGTGAAGGAGCGCGGGCCGGCCATGTGTGCATAGTCGCAACACTGCTGACTGCATGCTCTACATCGCCGTGAGAGAGAGGGAGAGAGGTACTACTGCGCTAATTGAACGCCCCGACCCAACTCACGCGCTCCAGCGTGAAGGATTGTTTCACACCCGACCCATAAATCCACTTGTTTTACTTGCACTCGGAGAGAGAGAGGTCCAAATGAAACGCACACGCCCAGCACCATCATCTATATTACTGTTCCTCACACTTTGTTTCAGTAGAGACGTGAGAGAGAGAGAAAGAGAGGGTGCGAAGGTGAGAAGTGTGTGTGTGTGTGTGTGTGTGTGTGTGTGTGTGTGTGTGTGTGTGTGTGTGTGTGTGTGTGTGTGTGTGTGTGTGTGTGTGTGTGTGTGTGTGTGTGTGTGTGTGTGTGTGTGTGTGTGTGTGTGTGTGTGTGTGTGTGTGTGCGTGCGTGGTTTTAAATGCTATGGTGTGTGTATGGGTGTACTGTATAGGAGGGTAAAAGTGCAGGTAAGCACTAGAGGGCACCCTCATCCTCTCTACCCCTCTTCCCTGCTCTTCCTTGCACACACACACACACACACACACACACACACACACACACACTGGAGAGTCCTTTGTGAATTGTACATTCGAATGCTCGTCATGCCTGCATATTGGAACATGAGAGTCTGAATGACATGTTGTCAGAGTTACGGGGAGACAATCAATTTCAATTGTGTGCACCAGTGTATGTTATCAGGCCTCTCCAGTTCACTTTTCAATTACATCTGTTTCATCTCATGCATACTGTATCTCATCTCTCTCTCTCTCTCTCTCTCTCTCTCTCTCTCTCTCTCTCCCCCCTTCTCCCCCTCTCTCCTGGTTTAGTTGTGGCTCGGTCACTCACTGTACTGTATATTGATATTTGCCCAGCGTTTTGTTTCTGCTAACATAGCTGATAGATTTTAACCTGATGAAAAGCACTCGTGCTGAGATTGAAAAGCTCTTTAAACGCATCACAGCAGACCCTGTTTTTATCTTTACTTGCTATTTTGTTTTGTTCTCTCCTCCCTCCTCTCTCTCTCTCTCTCCCTCCTCTCTCTTCTACTCACTCTTTACCTCGCTCTGTCAGTGCCTGCCCTCCATCTTGATAGGTATATAACACCCCCCCCCACCACCACCACCACCAACATCATCATCCATCCTTCTCACTCTCTCCTTCCACCCATCGTTCCGTCCTCCTGCTGTTGCGCTGCTAAATGGGGCTGCATTACTGTAATGAGCTGGTAATTTATGGTGGAGGAGCGCTGGACTTGTATCATTTGCCCATTGAGTGTTTGGCCTCCCCCTGGGCTCTTTGAAAGTAACACACACACACACACACACACACACACACACACACACACACACACACACACACACACACACACACACACACACACACACACACACAAACACACACACACACACAGGGGCGTCACAATTAACAGGGGGAAAAGTAGGACTGAGTTACTAGGGCCCAAGGTGGAGGGGCCTTAATTATTTTATATACTTTACCTATTGAAAAATAGCAGATATACAAGCTCACAACGTGGCACGAGTGCCACGCTGCAAGCTTTTTTTTCTTTTTTTTTATATCTGCTTTTTTTATGTATTTTTAAGCAAACATTTGTAACTAAATTTTTGCTTCTGGGGGGGGTCTCTGGAACTAAATATTTTGAGATGGGGTCTGTGGTCAAATACATATCATTTTGGGGGTCCTTCGCATGAAAAAGTTTCAGCACCACTGACATAGAAACACAGGTTTTTCAAAAAACCTTTGAAAGGATTTGAAATATTCAAAGACTAATAAAGACTAAGAAAAATAGCAGATCTACAAGCACCGAGTGCCACGCTGTGAGTTCTGCTATTTTTGAATAGTCAAAGCACAAAATGCGTTCCCAGTTCCCCCTATGAAGAACATTCATGGGGGGCCCGCAGTAGAATCCTTGTACCCAGGGCCCGGAATTTGGTGCGACACCCCTGCACGCACACAAACATGTACGCCGGCGTGTATAGAAATGTAATTCATTCACACTACACGTCGTACACAGACAGACACATAATCACTCAGGCCCGCAGACGTAAACATAATGTGCGCGTGTTTCAAAAAGTGCCCACCTCCTGTGAAAAGGTGAAGTGTGTAAATAGCCGTGCACGCAGTACGCATCTGGGGGGGGCGTGAGTCTCTTCGTATCTCTGTTTGAACAGGTAGGCCTGCGCGTTATCTCTCTGCTCTCTGCTGTAAACGGGCACATTTCCAGGGTTCGATTTGTATAAGAGGGGAAGGGAGGGGAGACATTTTCTTAACTGCTTAGGCAGTGTATTTATTCAGCAAATAGTGAAAATAGCCGAACTACAAGCTCACAACGTGTCAAACAGTGTCACGTTGTGATGCGGGGTCAAAGGTCATATAGCAGTGGTGTAAAGTAACTAAGTACATTTACTTAAGTACTGTACTTAAGTAACATTTTGAGGTATTTGTACTTTACTTGATTATTTCCAATTTCCAATACTTTCTACTCCACTACATCTCGGATCCAAATATTGTACTTTTTACTCCACTACATTCATTTGAGAACTTTAGTTACTTGTTACTTTGTAGATTATTATTACAAAGCATACA
The DNA here is from genome assembly GCF_963921795.1 of Nannobrachium achirus. NCBI lineage: Eukaryota > Metazoa > Chordata > Actinopteri > Myctophiformes > Myctophidae > Nannobrachium > Nannobrachium achirus. The sequence continues at coordinate 41,156,512 of NC_137832.1, read as the reverse complement.
TTAACCGCTTCAACCTACCGTATATACATTTTGGCCATTTGAAAATAGCTGATCTACAAGCTCACAATTGGGAGCTTGTAGATCTGCTGCGGATTTGTATACGTACATTTGAAAACTTGAAATGGGACTTTATGCATAATAAATATTTCTGAATTACAGTATTGATACTTTTATTTAAGTAAACATTTTGAGTACTTTTTCCACCACTGTCATGTAGGCCTTTGCGGATTAGACTTTCTGTATGTATTTAGTCTGACCAGAGGCAGGTTAAAACATATCTCCCGGTGACAGACATGAATGTCCAGGAGGGGTATCAAAAGCAGATGGATATTCCCCCCCATCCCCCTCAGCAAACCTGACCCTGCATACTTCAGAAGGTAGAAAAAAAACCTCTCCATCTTTGCCTTTTGGTAAGAATAACAAATAAAAGAACAAATAAAGAAAACACACACAGAGACATTATGCCACACAACTCGGCGGAAATTGAAGCAGTTCGGTCAGAGTGAGATCTCAGAAAGGAATGAAAAAAAAAACACCTTGAATGTCCCTGTTTGTTTCATGGTGCCACAGAGTTAGTGTGAGTGGAGGAGGGCTATTTCTATAAATGCTCTTCTTCCTTGGTTCCCGTGCACAGGTCGCCACTGCGGGTTAATTGTCATTGTGGGATGTCTGTCTGTAGACGCTTATGTAAGTCAGTAGCCTGCAGCAGCTCTCACACACTGAAAGAGATGAGCCAGTCTGAAGAGAAACTGTGGTTTTTGTTTTGTTTTGTAAAGCAGTGGTTCTCAAACTTTTTCATGTCAAGGACTCCTGTATTTGGCAGCAAATATTTTGTGCCAGGGACCCCCATATAAGACTTATTTTTCAAAAACATTCAAGATCTTTTGAAAATAGCTGATGCTATGTAGGGTTAAAGTGGTGAGAGAGATTTTGATGCCACATGAACTCGTTCCCTGCCAATTACGTCTTTTACATTTATTTTTTCTTTTTTTCTTCAGTGTTTACACTAGATGGCGCTCTTTGCCAACATGAGTCACCATTTAATTCTCAGACACACACAGATCCAGGAGATCACATGATCGCAAGATCTAATCCACCATTCACTTCCTATTTATTCCATTTGGTAAAAAGCCTGCATCTCGCCTCCGTTGTTCTCCTTTGCATCATTAGCCAGACATGCTATATTCAACAACCCATAACTAGAGAACGGATGAAGCACAGAGAAAACCTCTGTGTTTTTGTACTGGGGATAAATATTCTGTGACTATTTGAAAAGATAAGGGAAAACGAAAGGAAAAATGGTTGGCAGGCTGGGATTGTTTTATTTTCTCTAGCAGTGAATGAGTTAACTCGTTTAGCTGGGGACCCCCTGGAACCACCCCAAGGACCCCTGGGAGTCCTCTGACCCCACTTTGTGTAGAGAGTAGAGACGCAACAGGAAAAAGGGAGTGATGAACGAGAAAAGGAACAAAAGATGTCCGTTTTTGTTGAATCAGTATGGCTGACGGCTGCCTCTCCACACTCATCTTCTAAGTGGAAATGTAGACAGGATGCAGAGGTCAACTTCACATGCCTCTGTCAACTAAGAATAGTTCAGCGTGTATGTGTGTGTGTGTGTGTGCGGGGGTGGATGGTTAGGCTGTGTCTGTGTGCATATAGCCATAGTGTTATCTTGTATACATAATGTACAAACACACCCGCGTGCGTGCATGTGTCTGTGTGTGTCTGTGAGAGATATCAACTATATGTCTGAGTTGAGGGCGCCCCCCCCCCCCACCCGGAGGGGGTGTTAAACGCTACAGCGACAAGCGATGACCCCAGTCGTAGACACGTCAAAGTTCAAATTGGCTCCTGAGGGGAGGACAGTGACCCTGAACACAGAGACATCTTACAGAGGGGATGAGGAGGAAGACGAACAGGAGGGGGGACAGAGAGAGAGAGAGAGAGAGAGAGAGAGGACGTGGGAAAATAGTAGAAGGGGGGGGACAGAGAAGGCGTGTGGGAGGGAGGGGGGATTAAGATTGACAAGTAGCATTGAAGAGAGGTAGAGTGTGATAGGAGGAGGAAGAATGGGTGAAAGATTAGAGAAGACAAGTGAGAAAGACAAGAGGATGAGCTGGAATGGAAAACCTCCTTCTTAAAAAAAGGGGGGAGAAAAATCAGCAAAGCAGCCTGGAATAGAGGGCACAGGTCGCAGTGTGAGTCTCCTTGACAGTTAAAGAGAGAAAAATGAGACTAGAAGTGGAGGGTTAGTTTGTGGAAAAGAGCGTCTGTTTTCAGGCAAGTGGACGAGAACAAGAGAAAGTAAGTGGTGCCTTTGGGGCCTATAGGCTGTGATGTCAGCACGAGGGCCCACATCATACAGGATATATTGGACATATAGAGCAGGGGTTTTCAAAGTGGGAGACGGGGAACCCTGGGGTGCCGTGACGGCAGTCCAGGGGTGCCGTGAGATAATTTGATTATTTGGAATTTATTTGGACACTTGAAAAAAAAATGTAGTATCATTTTAAACTTGGAAGTACAACGTTATTTTCAGTCAGTTCTAACTAAAATGGCTATTATCAGCCGATCTACAGCCGATCTACAAGCCGATTTACAAGCACAAGTTGTGTGCTTGTAAGTGACTTCCGTTTCGTTTTTAACATCGCGCACATTTATCCTAATATAAATAAAAATCATCTAAGCATATTTAGCTTGCTGCTTAGCAGAAATGACATTTTAAAATATATTTTCATGAACAGAAATGGCAGCTTCCATTACTCACTGTTCAGGAGCTGTAGTTCCAGACTCTATATAGCATTCGGAGATTGTGGAATAGCTGTCTGGCTACGCGGGACTAGAGAAAATGTACTGGTCGGTGGAGGAGTGCGGACGTTAATGATAGTATCGCACCGTGATTTAAGGGTTTGGTCGATGAGATTTTTTATTTATGTACTTATTTTTTACGACGTGGCTCCAAGGGGTCAAGCCACCTAGATCTGTGATTTTCAACCGTTTTAATTTCAAGGACGCCTGGTTTGATACGCCTTAGGCCACGGCACACCCTTGTTACAATGTTTATCTGTGGGACCCCAAGGACAACTTTCCTTTTTTACAACAAGGGTTCATATTTTAGTCATTAGAGAAAAGAAAGATGAGTGTTAAAATGTTTTAATTTACTTCTTTCGATCGTTTTAGTGATTTTAACGATTTGCATGCAAGTGGCTAAATATGTCTTTTTAGACACAATAAGCCCATCCCCAAGATGCACTGCAATCTTTCATGGGCAGATGTGACTTATGGGGGTTGGTGTAAATAGTAACAAAGAAATTGACGGCTTATTGTGTCTAAAAATACATATTTAGCCACATGTACGCATGCCCCCACCCACTGAAATCAAAATACTAACATCGCTAAAACAATAGAAAGCAGTAAATGATTTTCTCTAATTACAACCAAAGTTGTCATTTAACTCTTGAGTGTACAAATGGAACCAAATTGTCTCCGCCAAGCCGAAGCCTCGGCAGAGACTATGTTTTTTCCCCTGTCCCATGTGCACACACACCCTGGACTCCAGAGCAGAACCTCTGTCCCAAAGTGTTCACATTGTCTGTTATAGCGACACCAGGAGGCCGATTTTTGCGAAACATTTTTTTTTGGTATATTTCTCCTCTTTCTATATCAATATGAATCCCTCAACTTTTACAGATTCCACTCACCTCTATAATGACTGAATTCTGAACATTGCTGCCCCACAATAACCTACCTGACCTGGTCGAGACCTGTGCTCCGAGGATCACTTTTTCTAATTTAAAAAATGTAAAAACTAAAATAATGTCATAGATGACTGATGTACTGACTTGATTGAATGCTTTATTAACATGCTGAACATAATACTTCAAGTACAATTGAAGCCACGCTGTTATTAGACCCCGTCTTGTTGTAATTCAAATAGAAATACAGTTCAGGGTGTAGTGATGTACAAGCAAGAATGACAGGCCAATTAGAGGGTGTGATAATTACACTGAGCAGTTTTATCTGTCTGGCCCCCGGTGTGATTGTGAGGGAAGAAGAACAAGGCCTCCATGATCCCTCCCCCAACCGTTCTAGAATTCATTGTGATATCCAACACAGCAGGTCAACAGCCAGCCTTCTACACTAGTACTACAGGCAGAATGGACACTGACCTACTCAGCAACGATGCAGGTTGGGAATGATGCCCGTTGGGATTGTATGGATTTGGGATATTGTAGCGTTTTCCTGCTCATTTCTCAAGTTCCGGTTTCGCTGTGATTCTCATTTCTTTTTAAAAGATATTTAATCTTTCCATTTCGCCCAGCCCTACCATGACATAGGTTATTGAACAAGTCAAACTACAGAGAGCATAATACATGAGCTACATACAGTACGTACTGCATGGTCTCTCTCTGTCTGTTGGGACTGTAGTTATACTTCTAGGAGGAAGGCGGCGTGTGCTTTTATGAGACATTCTGACTACACACCACGGCACCAAAACAAGGTTCTTAAACTGTCATTTAGCATTTAAGAGCACTTATCAATTTCATGGAAGCAGTCAAAATGTCAGTCACGAGTCAGACATGACTTATTCCATGTGCGTTTCAATATGAGCCCATTCGAAAAAACGCTGGTCATAAACCGGAAAAGGTGTTTGATCTATAGCCAGGTATTGATCAAAAACACTCTGTGTTCATAGAAGAGAATGTGTGAGTGTATTTCATTTTGATCGTGCATGTGCGCCATAAACACTAATGGCGTTTGACTTGTGTTTGAGTTATGGCCAGGTATCGATCAGAAAACATCCAGGCAGCTCTAAACTCTGCTAAAGAGCTTTTTGTGAGACCCAACTAAGTGCCGTTATGGGCTCTCATAAGCCATTTAGACTGTGTATAAGCGAGAGTGAGGTGGGAAAGTCTGAGAAACAGAAAGACACAGAGCGAGAACTAATCCTCTTATTTTTCTGAAACATTTCTAGACTCTCTGGACACACTCAGTCTTTCTTTTCAGCTGAGATTTTTTTTTTCATGAGCAATTTTCTTCTCTGCTTCCTTCTAACCCTCATCGTGTCGTCATGCAGCCCTATTATTTTCAAATCTTTCTCCCTCGTGCTGGTGAACCAGCTTGGGGGTTTGTTAACAACAGTGACAGTGTAATATCTCTTATTAACTCTGCTGAGTTCCTGTGCTAAAAGGTAAAACAAAAAGGTTTTTGGTGAAGAAAAGGAAAAAATAAGTTGTTTAAGCTATTTGTTCTCTAACAGGGGTCTCCCCTCAGAAGAGAGAACTCATTTAACTGCTTAACTCTTTAACCGCCATTTATATGATGCTATAAGGATCTAAAGATGTCTTTTAATGCCATAAAAGTAGCTTACCTTTGCGATTTTATAAAAAAATATCCATCCATTATTTCCAACCGCAATATTTTGTAAAAGTCGAACAGCGCTTCCGTTCCAATGAACAAGGCTGAAGTTTGTCCCTTGGTTGCACCAGTTGCAGACATAGAAATGGAGAAACTAGATCCAGGCATAGAAATGGAGGAGAAAAGTGATCCCGCTGTCATTGTTTTTTACGTACGCTCCAGATTTGAGACTAACATTACGGGAGCTGCTGCTACTGTACACAACCGCTCCACCCCTCATCTGCTTACAGTGCTCAGACAGGTAAAAGAACAAAAGCTCGTTATGGCACCGTGGATAAAAGAAGGAGCTTTCGTTCGGCGGCAAGAGAGTTAATTTCTTTTTTGTGCCGGTTATTTTGTCACTAATCTCTTTCTCTGCTGTCTTCTCTACTTTTGCAGTACCCAGACATAACAAAGTCTTGCTTGCCGTTGAGTCGGTTCCCACAGGAGTACTTGATGGGGCCCTGAGTTTGGGTGCCGCTAGCAATGACCTGCTAGCTGCATACTGTGTGTTGCTTACTGGTCACCAGCCCTTGGGAGCTCACCGTAAAGGGCGTTGTTGTTCACGTGTTCTCGCCAGGAGATGAGAAGTGTCTTACAGTTTTCTATAACGCAAACAGAAGATTTTGCATCAGCTGCTGTCAAATCATTTTATTTTCTTAGTCGCCTTTTCAATAACCTGAAAGAACATGCACTTACTAGGCCCACTCCATTTTTTCCCTCTACACCAAATCTCTTCTCTCAGTGTGTCGCAAAGCAATGCGTTTGTGAGCTTTTAGTTATGCTATTGTCACCAAATGTTTGCCACAGAGTAGTTTGTGGTTACACATTGGCACTCCGACCACCTAAACCTAACCTTAACCCTAACCCTAAACTCAGTAAAACTAACGCTGGTGAATGCTAACCAGTGCGTAGCTAACCTGCCGACACTGGTGAATGCAAACCTGGTGAGTAGCTAACCTGCCGAGTGCCAATGCTGGTGAATGCAAACCCGGTGAGTAGCTAACCTGCCGAGTGCCGACGCTGGTGTATGCTAACCTGGTGATCAGAATGGGGATGTGTCGGAATGGAGACACGTCCCCATAGTTCACTAGGGTTCATGAAGTTAATCCTTTCATGTTTGTCTAAGTTTAATTTGGTTCTCCCTTATCCTTCCCCCCCCCCCACTCCCATTCCATATCTGTTGATTGCCCACAGCATCAAAATGAGGTCCACAGGTTCAACTGCACTGCAGGTTCTTATTTATTTCAAAGACTGTTTTATATTGGCAGTATGGAATTCATATACTTTTATCTGCTGTGATCCTCTCGGCTGATAAGCTCTCTTTAGTAATTGAATGTGAATGTGAGGATGGACTGTAAAGTGGAGAGAAAGCACTACAGCTGTACTCTTTGTATCTGGTATGGGCACCTGTGGGTCATTCTCTGCACATAATACGTGGTGCGTACATGTTTGGCCACCGCGGGTCAAATAGCAGCTTGAATCATCGGGGTTGTATAAACAGGCCAGGGCTGTGTGTGTGTGTGTGTGTGTGTGTGTGTGTGTGTGTGTGTGTGTGTGTGTGTGTGTGTGTGTGTGTGTGTGTGTGTGTGTGTGTGTGTGTGTGTGTGTGTGTGTGTGTGTGTGTGTGTGTGTGTGTGTGTGTGTGTGTGTGTGCGCGCGCGCGCGTGTGTGCACGTGTGCGTGCTGGCATGCATGTTGGTTCATATGCACATGGCGCACGTGTAATAGACACAACAGGCTAGGATTGGTCACAAAACAAAGTAAACTGACTAAATGCTACTGTGATTATTAATCCATCCAGCTAGCATTAGACTGGCAATTAGAAATGGAAGAGATAGGAATAATTAAACGGATTTAAGCCTTTGAGGCTGAGAGAAAAGAAAGCAACTGTAAAGTGAGATGCTTGAAGTAGATGCAGTCATGTTCTTCATCTCTCATGTAAGAGATGAAGAACCCCAACCCTAGCATGTCTGCCTGTAAAATGTTCCCTAGTGATAGTCCAGAAAAGATAGATGCTGGTATAGCTGCCTCCTTTGGTATTGTGTGTATATTGGAATCATCGTGGAATTTACATTTACAATGTAGGCATTTAGCACAGACTCATTTTTAAGGGTAAAAATTATATTTTATTTTCCTATGTTTACAAATATATATACATTTCCCTGTAGCATTCACCAGGTTAGCATTCACCAGCGTCGGCAGGTTAGCATTTCACCAGGTTAGCATTCACACGCGTTAGTTTAACTGAGGTTGGGGTTAGGTTTAGGTGTGTATCTCCGTCCCCCACGACTTTCGGCACCTCCGCGCAGCCAATCACAAGCTTTTGCTGCCTTAAAGCTGATATAAGCATTTTTTGGGCCAGATCTGGTCAAAATTTTACTGTCACTTTTTTTTATTTTTTTTTATTTTTTTAGACAAGTTTCAATGGGTTGGTTATTCATACTAAATATTTAGTCTCTATATTACCTGCAGGGGTCGCAGTTAGCCTCTAAACAACTAGCCAATCCTGTGACAATAATACAGGGGCAGCCTCTCTCACCACGGCCCTTCGCAAAAGCCACCAACGAAGAAGAAAGAACGATGCACTGCGCATGCTCAGGGCCTCTGTTATGAAAGAAAACCAACAACTCGCTACTCCACTCCGCTCCTCTGACCTCTACCGAAAGCAGAATATCTGGTTCTGAGGTAAGCTATCCATCATCAGACTTTTAGAAAATGATGTGTCATAATGAACGTTTTTACTGCTTTATAGCAAGTTACTGGAAGACATTATACGGGGCTGTATTCAGTTTGCTGGCTAAGATTAGCTACCTAACGTGTTGCACTGTGTGTGTGTGTGTGTGTGTGTGTGTGTGTGTGTGTGTGAGACGTGTGTGTGCGCAGTGTGTGTGTGTGTGTGTGCGTGTGTGTGTGTGTGTGTGTGTGTGTGTGTGTGTGTGTGTGTGTGTGTGTGTGCGTGCGTGCGTGCGCGTGTGTGTGTGTGTACACGTTGCAACAGCATGTTTCCGAGTGAATCTTTATGTAAAAAAAACATATTAGCTGAAGCTAATGTTACTATGTTAGCGATAATGTTAGCTATAGCCCTTTAGTAGTTATCATACATCAGTTAGTAGCGATGATGCATCAAACTAGTCCAGTTCAGATATATTGGTAGGCTATATGCCAATTTTAGTCTAAATATCTGCACGCCAGGCAGAGCCTACCATAGTTATCACAGTGTTTACAAGTATGTTTTACTCAAGCTACAACAAGTAAAGTCAATACATTTAAATTATATTTGCTTTGGTGAATTGTGCATGAATGGGCTGTTCATGTACAATTATGTTGTAATTATATATACTAGATTATTTCTATGTAACAAAACAACTACTAAAATTGCATTTGGGCTTTTTCAATCTGCTTTCCCAATTTTGGGAATAACTGTGAGCTTGTAGACCGGCTCTTTGCTACATGACACCATCAAATTATAAAGTGTAACTCAAGCTTATGTGATTTGTAAATGCTACTGTACCAAGTAGGCTATTGGTTGTACAGTATAATAATTAACAAAGTATGGGAAAGAGAGATGTTTGCCCATTGCACACATAATATTTATATTTTGATGAACATAAGTTACTTTGTGGGAAATTAATTGTCTCTATGTGAATATGATTGTCTTTGTCTATTATCAGGCACAGATTGACCAAATGTCACACTCTTCAGTGAGAGCCCAGCCTGCTCTTCGACCTGCCAGATTCCCCCAATGTCCTCCGCCAGGCCCCTGGGCACCCAGTTGATGCAGAGAAATGCCAACATTGTTGAAGAAGTGCTGCAAGCAACAATCTGAGGGTCATCATGTAGGCTTCATAGTACAGAAGTTGTAGGGTTAGGGAATTAAAAGAATATATAGGAATTAAAAATATATACCTGTATATAGTAGAGGCTATTATAGACATAATGTTCCCCCCAGAATAGGGATGCTGGGGTTCAACTGGTTAAACATCAAGTATATATTTTCAGTCAGTCATAATGGAAATGGTTACTCTCAAGTTTTCTTCATGACATGCTGTATTTTAGGAGGTAAATATTTACATATTCATGTACCATTGTGTGACAAACGTAGTCAAAAGATAAACTGGTCACCATGGTCACACAAAAACCTGCAATTAAATAAATGTGCTGTTCATTCCACAGACAATTCTACTTGTATTTGTTTTGTTAGACACAAGTGCATAAATGTCTAGACATAATAGAAATGTCATCTTCTGTCACACTGCATAACTATTTTTGAATTTATTTTACTTCAGTGGGCAATCCAAAAAATGCAGCCCCACTGAGGTCAAAGTAGGCCTATAGACAGTCACATACTGTATATCTACACTTTGTTTCCTGTAATGTTGAAATGTTACTTCTTTGGGAAGTCTTTGACAACATTTCATATTTTTAACAGCAGCAGTCTATCCCGTAACTGACACAAGAGGATGGACAATTAGCAAGTGCAATATGATGTCACAGAATCAAAACATCAGGACTACCATTATATTCTGACAAAGAATAACTAAAGAGTTCTATGGTGGATTTATTTTTTTATTACACCACTGCAGTGTAAAACATTTTGTCCTTCAGACATTGAAATAAAACAGGTTTTCAACAGTGGGTTCTCAGTAGAAGATTGTTGGTCCCTGGTTTAAAAATCTGTGTTGATTGATTAAACACTGTGTAAACAGAAATATAACATACCATTACACTTCAGCTAAATGGATAACAAAACATGTCCTGGTGACTTGCTTCATTGTGGTCCCATGTAATTCATCAACATTGCATAAAACTAGAAAGGTGCAATTCTGGGAAATTCCAAGTGTGGTTTCACTGATGCAGGTTGCGAGGAATCCACTGGAAAATGAATTCAGTCTTACCATTACATACAGATTGTGTTGTCATGTGAAGCACAACAGTGACAATGTGTGAAGCATGACCAAACGCTTCACTTTTAACACAAATACAATATCGACACATTATAAAACACTGTAGAGTGCAGAGGCACTAAAGTGAAAAAGGCACAAAATCCTTTGGAGATCCAAGTTTTCGAAGAGGTGTGTATTCTGTGTAAGGGCACTTTGGTGGCAGTGCAGTAATGACAGTTATTGGAACAGTTATTGGAAGTCAGTTCAGAAGACTGCCGGAGACCTGGGGTCTTCCACTGGTTGGATCTGCGGGGTACTTTGCTGTCTCCATGGTCCTGTCGGCTCCCAGCTAAGTCCATGCCATGGCCTGGTAAAGTAAAATCATAATTAGAATTAAAATGAAATCTGCTTGTTCACAGCATAAGGTTTACGCCTGGACAATGAATTTGACCCACCGACTAGTCATTTTTCAGGCATCAGAGGTTAGCTGAAGTAACACACAAAATAATAAAACAATGTTTCCTTCTGAATCACCATGGATAGTTATTTACTAAATAGATTCCCTCATAGTGCAGGATGAGTGATTCATGCTTTTCGGTTTAGTCCTGGTGGCCACTTTATATGGAGGTGTACTATTCAAATGCATCTCCTCTATTATAAATTGTACCAAGACCTCAGCTGACGTGACTCAAACAGCTGCTGTGTGGATGGGGGTGGAACACAAGTTATGGGACAGCATAGGAACCTACCTAACAGCAGAGCCACATAATCTTCACCGTCCTCCTCTTCAGATGATGACGCAGACTCTACAAGCCCTCGCTCCAGCACACACCTAGACTTCTTCCTCCTCCTCCTCCCAGTCAATGCTATGAAAGGAAATATTCAGAAAGTATTATTCAGACAAAATACTCTGAATGAACAATTTGACATGTATTTCAATGGGAAAATAACAGCGATAGTAATTGATGTCATGTAGCTATTATTTGTGGGCCATTTCCTCGGTTAGTTTCCCAAACAGTGGGTCGAGACACATTTGTGGGTCACAGACCAATTTGTATGGGTCACAACTCGAGTAATAATCCCATTTTCTTTTCCTACTAAAAATAAAATATTAATTTAAAAAAATTGACAACCTTTTTAGATGTAATTTTTGTAACAATTGTATAGATTTTCAACAAACACCGACTAGTTAGCAAGCATATTACACAAGTGGTTCTAAAACCTTTTCATGTCAAGGACCACTAAATTGACACTTATTAGCCCGCGGACCCCCAGATATGCCAGGGACCCCCATAAGAGACTACAACTACTAGGCTACTGCCAAGTCAGACAGATGCACCCTGAAAATAAGTATGTTAGCACAGTGTGAACCACAAGACTAAAGTTAGGATTCTAATGTATTTTACAACAGTGGTTCTCAAACCTTTTCATGTCAAGGACCCCCAAATTGACATAAGCTCGCGGACCCCCAGATATACCAGGGACCCCCATTATAAGAGACTACTAGCTGCAGAGTCAGACACCAGAAAGCTAACGTCATTGTACCATACTGCTAGGTAATGTAAACAAACGAGGACTGTTTATATCACCTTATATAAAACTTTTTAAAGAAAGAGTGGTCGCGCAGCTTGTATAGCCAGTAGCCACGATGCAATAGCCCTTTTATTTATTTTTATCAACAGTAAGAGGTCTTCTTCAACGTTTGTTTTGTTAGGTCGTGGAAACAAGTTGGCCATCCTCCTTCATTGTAACGTTTAGTGGACTAACTTATACACAAACAAAATACTGAAATAGACCATAAGAAATGATTACCTGTACAGAAGACACAGCAAGTTCTGCGTTGGTTCAGAGAGAGTCCCCTCCATCCCCTCCATCGTTTGTTTCCTTTTTTTCCCCTTCTTTTTGTTTGCACACTTTGCAGTGTATAGTAGGAAAGGGTAGAATAGGACGTTTTTTCTCCCAGTCTGTCATTTCTTTCGAACTAAAAACTAGTTTAGAGAGCTAGAGAAGCATGTTTTGTTGGTTTTGTATCAAGCAAGCTGCCGTTGGAGACGACATATGCGCACATTGTGCAGTAGGCCTATGCTCTTCTTCTGTTGTCTTTCACACGGTGGTTTCAAGCGTCGGCCTGTGGGGCTAAAATGATTGACAACCGACGTAGCCAATCGAAAGAGGCTACCGACGTAGCCAATCGAGAGAGGCAGTTTGTACCGCGGCGCGGTGATTTTGAACCAATAATAGCCCAGCAGCTCTCTGCTTTGGAGGCAGACTGCGGCCCCTACAGGCAATCTAGAGACTCGATTTTTTTTGTCTCTGTCAAACCTAATTGCTAACCATCTGAATCTAAAATAAAAAAAAGTGACAGTAAAATTCTGACAAGCTGGCCCAAAAAATGCTTATATCAGCTTTAACCCAGTTGCTTTTTTGATATACTCGGACTGAAAGACCTGCAAAGAACACTCTCCCAGTAGGCGAAAACGTTTCATGCCATTAATCTCAATGGGTGTTGGACCGGATTTACACTTGATTGTATGAGCTTAGTAAACATTGTCATAAATATGTGTTAATTTAACCTCAGTTACTTACGGGTCCATTAGGTTACATCTGTGCCCTCTCAGAGGTACAACATGGATAAACAGACACTGAGAATTTTGCTGTGTTGCACCAGCAAGGCAGGAGGAAGGATTTACTCCATGTGACAAGTTCAATTCAACGGCGTTGTTTCTTTACTTGACATTTAAACGGCAACAGCGCCGCCCCACCGCTGGTACCGACAGAGGTTAATTTCCGTAATGTGATGACATCATAGTCTAGTGATTTTTCCTCTGTTTTAATGTATATTGGCCCTGGGATCCAAGGGGAGGGATGGGGGGAAGTACAGTAAGTGGAGCATGAATGCGGGTAGTTCTATGGGAGTCTGCTTGTTATCAGTAGTTCGCTAACATTATTCTTCTGTCGCTAATTGGTATCGGGTCATTTAGGTTTAGGGCCCTTAAGAAGGGCTGGGCCAACTAGAGCCCCTACACACACACACACGCGCGCACACACACACACAGACACACACACACACACACACAGGGGTGTCGCACCAAATTCTGGGCCCAGGGTACAAGGATTCACTGCGGGCCCCCCATGAATGTTCTTCATAGCGGGAGGGGGTTTAACCCATAGACTGGAACTTATTATTACAAATTATTTTGTGCTTTTAACTATTGAACAATAGCAGATATACAAGCTCACAGCTTGCCACGCTGTAAGCTTGTAGATCTGCTATTTTTTTAAATCATGAAAAAGTCTAAGGTTTTTTGTCAGTGGTGCTCATTTTCATGTGAAGGACCCCCAAAATGATATGTATTTGGCCACGAACCACCCATCTCAAAATATTTAGTTCCAGGGACCCCCCAGAAGCAAAATGTTAGTTACATGTTTGCTTAAAAAATACATACTGTATATTCATTTGCACACATGTTCACGACTTTTCAAAAATAGCAGATATACAAGCTCACAGCGCGGATAGCTAAAGTATAAAATAATGAATGCCCCTCCACCTTGGGCCCTGGTAACTCAGTCCCACTTTTCCCCCCCTTGTGACGCCCCTGCACACGCACAGACAGACTCCCAAGTCGGCATGGTGATCTTAATGATTCCGAGTCTTCCGTCTGGGGGAAAAAGGAAGTGTGCATCTGGTTAATGATTCGCCCCCTGGGTTGAGTGGAGAGGGCGGACCGTTAAAAGTTGGAGATAAGGCTACAGAGTCAGACACAGTGGCATTTAAAGCAATACTACATGAGTGGTGTGAGAGAGAGGGCCGATAACGGAGGTAAACAGGGAAGTGTGGACACGGACTGTGAGATTTTGACAACAAAAATGAGATGGGGTTTTCATGGAAAGACGTATTGTGCGAAATATTGATTTCATAAAGAGATGAACACTGCTAATTATCCTGTGACTGCTGCCGGCGGTGCAGCACCTTTTCTTTTTTAATTCATACATTTATGGCGGTCGATGAGTAATTTTGCTCTCAAATTAGTCAGATTGATTACAGATCTCTCAACACAGTTTGAATTGCTTTGAACAGGTGCTTTGAGTCGTGCCTGTGGTGGTCTGAGC
>NC_137832.1:41129619-41137119 GCF_963921795.1 Nannobrachium achirus | reverse complement strand
TGTGTGTGCTGCTCAGCAGAGCTAGAGTTACAGTACTCGGGTATTTGGATTAGTCCTCTCTTTATTGTGGGTACGAGAGAGAGCCGTGTGCACTGATAACACACTGGGAACACACTGTACTGTCTGTCCAGAGCTAACGTAGCGCCTAATAGAATAGTATAAGGAGTGTTTCACCGCCATTTTTCCTTTGACTCCACTAGACCCCCAACACCACCACCACCACCCCATGTGTCAAACCTCTAATTGAATCCAATTATTGCCGCTTCTGCACTTCTGCTCGCTCTGCACTGCTCGGTGCGTTGACGGCGAAGTGAAATAATAACGTAGCGTTTGCGACGGTGCGGCGGCACTTTAAGATATCTGCCCACGGAGGCTCTCCATTCCCCCCGCTGGCCTCAAGATCGAATCTTGCCAGAATTTAATCTTCTGTGTCTCCCGTGCTCCGTTGCCCTCTCAGCCTCGCTACTTTCTCAGAACTGGAGAGAAAAAGTAAAGCAGATTGGTCTCCCTGGCTCTGTTTTTAGTCACGAAACATTAAGGCCTGTTCGGCTGACGCAGCAAATCTTTTCTTCTTCTTCCTTGTGGTTCATGTTAATGTTTGGTTGGTATGTTGGCATGTTGGATGATATATTGATTGATTGATTGATTGATTGATTGATTGATCGGCCCCTTGTCGTCTGGTGAGGTGATATAGTTATCCTCAATGACAGACATGGGAGGAGGAGAAAGGTGCAATGTCCCATGCCCCAAAATGGATGATATCCACGATTTAAGGTCAATCTCTGTCTCTCCCTGCTTCTTTTCACACTTAAGCGAGCGTATACACACACACACACACACACACACACACACACACACACACACACACACACACACACACACACACACACACGTGCACACACGTGCACTGTCGCACACACAACACGTGCACGCACGCACACACACACACACACACACACACACACACACACACACACACACACAGACACAGACACAGACACAGACACAGACACACACAGACACGTACATGTACGCACAGTCATCTCTCTCCTGCAGCCATTTCCAGGCAGGCCAGTGGAGTGTGTCCTCATTACCGTCTGTGAGTGTGTAGTCACTACTCAGTCACAGCTCCCGCCGCCAGAATGGGATTTTCTCCTCTTTTCCTCCTCTGTCTCTTTCCCCTTCTTTTTTCACCTTGCCTCCTCTTGCATATCGCTTCATCCATTTCACAGACAGAAAATCATTATCGGTCAGGAAAGACAATTTCCTGCTCCTCTGATCCCTCGTAAGTGAGGAGTGTGTCTGCGTGCGCGTCGTTTCCTTTTGGGTGCTGTGTGTGTTTTTCTGTGACACCGTGTTTCTGTGATCAAATAGAGACTTTCGATGGTGGATAGTGGTAAATGAACAGATAATGAAGTATACACTGGCATGCCACAGGAACATCTGTATCTTTTTTTTTGTTGGCGGGGAATTTGTGACGCATGGTCTTTTTTTCCACCGTGCACAGTGTGCATGCAGGATCCCCTCCAACCTCCAACCCTCGTGAAAGTGCCAGGCACCGCCTGCATCCTCCATATCTGACAGGCTCAACAGGAGTATTCAGCTGTCATAAACAAGCTTAAACCTGCTGAGTCATACTCATACCACGGTGTCGCTTGCGACGCGTTGTGAGCTTTTAGGTCTGCTCTTGTTGGCGAGTGACGCCATGGTACGAATGGCACGATCTCCAATCACAACGGAGAGTAGATGGAGTGCAGGCCTGCAATCCCCCGACAGAGGCTCAATGTTCCAGCAAAGAGAGAGAGAGAGAACGAAATTGAGCGTGGGTGTGTGTATGAGTGAGAAAGAGAGAGAGAGAGAGCATACTCCTCTCAGGGTTATTAGACTTTAATCACAACCAGATGAACTTGTTGATAGGGTACTAAACAGGACTAAATGGCCTTCCAACTCTCAGCTTAGACTCCGGCCCAAAAGGCACGACGCCACCACCACTCGTAATTGACCGAGAGGTTACCCACCCTGGAGGATATAAACAACACTGTGTCAGAGTTCCTGTTGTCTTTGCCTCCTCTCCTCTCCGGCTTCCTCTCTCTGCCACTTTTTTTTTTAACAGGGCCGTGTGCCATCGCAGCAGAGCCCAGTCCGTCATTCACATGCAGACAGGTGGTAGGTTGGTGGCGGCGGTGCAAAGCAATCAGGAAAATGGGCGGACAATGTATTCTCCCGTGGCTCTTGTCCATTCCGCGCGGGAGGCACCTGCCTGCCTCTATCTCCTCACCATGCCAGTAATGGAAGAGCAGAAACCGGGGGGGGGGGAGACACAGACGCAGCTGCGACACTCTTCTGAAGGCAAATTTGTGTTCAGAATGACACCCAGCTGTGCTTCTAGTCCTGTGAGAGCAACATTAAGGGTGTATTCTTCTTCTTTCTTTCTTTCTTTCTTTTTTTTTTTACATCAAAGGTAAGAGCTTATCAAGTGTAATCACGTTTAGTAACATGAGATTGGACCTGACAAGGGGGAATGCATGGGACAGGATGCTGTCCGTTTTTTTCCAACCCTGATACTTACAACACACACACAAGTGTGCAGAAATGCACACAGAGACACGCACGACTACGCACACTACACGGCAAAATCCTCAGTGTTCATTTATACATTCGTAACTCTGAGATTAAGTCCCCATCACACAGCAAAATCCTCAGCGTTAATTCATCCATTTGTAACTCTGCGAATGTACAAAATGGAACCAAAGGAGCCCAGTTAGCTCCTTCTTCAGAGCGCATTACCAGGTCACCGCTGGTCAACAAGCCCGAGCAAGCCGCCCCCCGATCGGTCCATCTGGGCGCGTTCTGGAAGGCCCCCAACCCAGCGCTGTTTCACATGAAACGTGCTGAGGCTTCAAAGCTGTACTGCTGCCTGTTTAGCAGTAATGTACCATTATGCATGGCATCCAACGAGCACGCTGGAGCACAAAAGGGAACCACATGTGGAGCACTTCATGTGCCCAAAGCTATACATTACATATGTTACATGTGCTGTGTACGAGATCATCCCTGTGTGTGTGTGTGTGTGTGTGTGTGTGTGTGTGTGTGTGTGTGTGTGTGTGTGTGTGTGTGTGTGTGTGTGTGTGTGTGTGTGTGTGTGTGTGTGTGTGTGTGTGTGTGTGTGTGTGTGTGTGTGTGTGTGTGTGTGCGTGCGTGCGTGTGTGTGTACGTGTGTTCATGAAGCTCTATATTACATAGACCTCAGCTGCGAGGACTGCGAGGAAAATACAAGCAAGTTGATTTATAAAGCATAAAATGATACATTTCCCCTCTCTGCCTGGCGCAAGCCCACCATGCATTATACAATCGCCCTCTAACAGATTTAAACATGCACACACGTGTGTGCTCACGTTCACACACACACACACACACACACACACACACACACACACACACACACACACACACACACACACACACACACACACACACACACACACACACACACAGCTGTTGTAGAGTACTGAATGACGCAAATTCTATTATACATAGAAATGACACAGTGTGACGCTATTATCCAGGTAAAGAACACACAGGCCAAGGGAGAGAATGTTTATGTTTATGAAAAAAACAAAGATAAACAGTTTGAAAACAGTTTTCAGGGCTCTGTCGATGGAATGAAGCTTTGTTTGTACTGTAGGGAGGAGAAAATAAAAGTTTGAAGTGAAATGGATTTCTGCTAAGAGGAAAAGCAGCTCCGGGGCTAAGTGACTATGTGAGGGTGTTGTCAAAGGCTACCTCCATCCCCACCCTCCTCCTTTCATCTGCCTCATCCCTTTCTCCTCCTCCTCTCTTCCCACTCTCATTAGCCGTGGTGTGAGAGAGTGGAGAACAAAGCCCAGGCCCTCCCAATCGATCTCCGAGCAGCACTATTAATCGACCTGCGAGGCAGTGGTCTCCTCCATCTGCAGGGCGATTGACGGGTCAGAGATTGATGCGGAGGATTGTTGTTGCGTTTATGTGTTCACGTGTGTGTCTGTGTGTGTGTGGGTGTGGGTGTGTGTGTTATGTCTTCATCTGAGATTGAATTACTAGGATATAATCCTGTTTCTCTTGACCGTTGTACCTTCTTTTTTCCTCTGCGCTACCTGAAACAACATGGAATATTTGCCATTGGCACCTGTGTGTGTGTGTGTGTGTGTGTGTGTGTGTGTGTGTGTGTGTGTGTGTGTGTGTGTGTGTGTGTGTGTGTGTGTGTGTGTGTGTGTGTGTGTGTGTGTGTGTGTGTGTGTGTGTGTGTGTGTGTGTGTGTGTGTGTGTGTGTGTGTGGAGGTATCCACATATGGGCCAGGGGCCCACAGGGATATGGCCCCAAGATAGTGACAGACAGTTGTATTGCTGGATACTATTTACCTTGGCACCACCTCCTTACTCTGGCAACACAAACACACAGAGACTCACACACACACGCGCGCACACACACACGCACGAACACTCGCACCCTCTCAGACGCTCAAGCAGAGAGAAATGATGTATAAGCTGGCAGCGAGCCGCACTTTACCCTGGCACAGTATCCTTACCTTGGCAGTGCTGTGACACACGCCAACACTCTAATGGATTAGTCCTGCAGCAGCAGTCAAAACGACTGCTGTGCATATGTGCTCTGCACGTGTGTGTGTGTGTGTGTGTGTGTGTGTGTGTATGTGTGTGTGTGTGTGTGTGTGTGTGTGTGTGTGTGTGTGTGTGTGTGTGTGTGTGTGTGTGTGTGTGTGTGTGTGTGTGTGTGTGTGTGTGTGTGTGTGTGTGTGTGTGTGTGTTATGGAGGTGCTGTTTAGACAGTGAAATAACATGGGACTGCGGGCCAGATGACTTGCCCCGGTGTTATTGCCACATTTCCGTATGTTTGTGCGGGAGGAAGATTGTGCCACATTTGCATGTGAAAAGGTGTCAGACTAACACCTCTCCCTCTATCTCCTCCTCCTCCCCATACCCCCTGCCCATCTCCGCTCTCTGTCTCTCTCCACAGCTCTAATAGCTATCGGCCAGTACAGCAGCACCATAGAGACGGTGGATGCAGGCTGGTGTAAGGACATCACCGACCAGGGAGCCACGCAGATCGCCCAGAGCAGCAAGTCCCTGCGCTACCTGGGCCTGATGAGGTGTGACAAGGTAAAGCACACATCCATGACGCCGCTCTGCTGCTTAGGGATGGGACGATAATCGTTATTATCGTTTATCATCATAAACACTCACAATAAACATATCGTGGAGATTTAATTTATCATGAAATTGTCCTCCGTCATGCATTGGGATGAATCCACCTTTTATTTGCCGAGCTGCATATCTGGTAGCTTGAGTCTGACATTGTTCCCTGTCTGAACGATTTAGATAGATAGATAGATAGATAGATAGACAGACAGATAGACAGATAGATAGATAGATAGATAGATAGATAGATAGATAGATAGATAGATACCTTTATTTTCCAAGGGGGAAAATCAGTCGCGCAGAGGCAGCACAGCAGTATAAGGATATTTACAAAGTTACAGAGAAAAAGAACAGAGTACAGTAAAGAGCAAGGTATATCAAAGAAAGGAAACAAAGAATATATACATTCCTAAACCAATCACTAGAGATCAGCGGATCCGCCTACTTGTGGCTTCATCCATGTGCACAACATTGCTAGCCATTAGCACACACAAGACACAATGTCAACAAACATTGCGTATGTGTCTGTGTGCGAGTCGAGCGAGCACAGCGTGTGTGTGTCTGTGCAAGTGACACAGAACTGCGATCAGAAACATGTAATCAACAGCTTGGTGAAATCTGTGTGTGTGTGTGTGTGACTGTGTGTGTGTGTGTGTGTGTGTGTGTGTGTGTGTGTGTGTGTGTGTGTGTGTGTGTGTGTGTGTGTGTGTGTGTGTGTGTGTGTGTGTGTGTGTGTGTGCGCACGCTCTTCCTGAAATGTAATCGTTTCAACTGCTGCGCGGATTGGATATCCGTTAGACCCACCCCCACCCCCTGCGCTCATTGGACGAGCCGCCATTTCAGACGGGATAAACTGCAGATTCAAACTAGAAGCAGTGCTCTTCCGAGCACAGGTCTCCACCAGGCCAGGCGTCCTGGTGGTGCTACTGTATAATAGGCCATATAATAGACCTTTCATGGCAATCGGACACTGCATGCATGATTTGAGGCATTGTGTTCCAAAAATGTGTCTTGCTAAAGTCTACCTGCTGGTGGCGCTATAACAGGCCATTTGTTCCTTGACATAGTGGGAACATGTGTGGCAAATTTCACGGTAATCGCAAGCTGCGTTGATGATTTGAAGCATTTTGTTCAAAAGCTGAGCAATCCTGCAAACTTTGGAAGCCAATATTAGCCAATTAGGATGGAATATGAAATATCAGACGGATCGGACTTGATCATAGAGATACTGTGTACCGATTTGCATGATTTTTGGATAAAATCTCAAGGAATAATAGGAAAAATTGTGTTTTACATAAGTCGGCCTCCTGGTGGCGCTATAAAGGCTGATGTGAAAAATGCAGGGAAAGGGTTTTTCCTTGGCCTCTAGGGAGTGCGCTTACAAAGTTTGAAACTGATCGGTGGAGTTATAGGTAAAAACACAAATCGGCCTGTTATAGCGCCACCATGAGGCTGATTTCAAAAATTTGAAGTGTCATTTCTTCCTCGACCTAGTGGGAACGTGTGTGCGCGATTTCATGATAATTGCACTTTGCGTTTGGGATTTGAGGCATTTTGTTCAAAACGGCTCAATCCTACAAACTTTGGAAGCCAATCTTAGCCAATCAGGATGGAATATACAAAATCGGACAGATCCGTGTCGATCACATGACTGTCGAGATACTGCCTACCGATTTGTAGGATTTTTGGGCAAAATCTGTAAGAGTAGCGCACAGAAATGTGTTTTGCGAACATCAGCCACTAGGTGGCGCTAGAAAAGGCCCATTCAAAAAATTTAGGGCAGAGGTTCTAGATTGGCATCCAGGGAATGTGTGTGCTCACTTTGGCAGCGACCGGGCCAACGGCGACTGAGATTAGGTGCACACAAACTGCGAGGACACACGGACGGACGCACGCACGCACGCACGCACGCACGGACGGACACACGGACGGACGAAGGGGAAAACATACTCTCCCCCATGCCTTCGGCTGGTGGAGACAATTACAACACCAGACCAGAGAAACAGTCCGCTCAGAGAGTGGGCGGGTCTATGGGCTGGAACCAGGCTAATTTAAACCCTCTATAATAGGTCAAAGGGAACTGGAAATAACGTACTTGATACTAGTCTTTTTTTTTTCACTCTCTACCATATCTCTTTGCCAAAAAATAGACAGATCTACAAGCTATTTTTTGGCAAATGTTCCACCCCAGGATAATGGATTTTGGGGATATTTTGATTATCGCGATAATATCGTAAATTGTAATTTCTTTGGTCACAATAATCGTGACATGAAATGTCCATATCGTAATTTAAGCTGATAAAATAA
>NC_137832.1:41114619-41127119 GCF_963921795.1 Nannobrachium achirus | reverse complement strand
TTTTTCCCCAACAGCTGACATTGTTTGAGGTGATCATCACAGTAAAGTCTCAAATCACCAGCCCAAACACAACAAACTGTCTCAGATCACAGAAAAACACATCATAATTATATTTACCTTTTGTATAGTCCATCCATAGTTTGTAGTAGTAACAGACAGTAGTAAAAGTAAGATCCAGTGTTGTTGTTGGTAGTGTGAGCCAGGTCTCACAAGCCAAGCTAAAAGAGAGGCGTCAATTGGGTATGGCAAGCTATGGCAGCTCACATACCTTGGCTACAGGGGGAATATAATAAAATGTACTGTAATCGTGCCTGTTGGAAAGGTATGGCAACATGACTGGTGTCTTGCACGCCGGGCCTCGCGCGCGTGAAAGACAGCTTTTTTTTTTTTTTTTTTGCCATACCTTTTTTTTGCCATACCTTTTTTTTTTCGCTGAGCTAAACGCCCTGCTCGATCGGCCGTGGTCCGCGGACCACCGCCGATCGAGCAGGGCGTTTAGCTCAGCGGCGTCAGTTCAGAAAAAGCTAAGGTTGACGCTGGAATGTCTTTACAAGATTAGGAGCATATGTATCACTGACGCTTGGATTCAGCCGTCCTGGGCCCTGGAATGACTAAAATCACCATGGTTACCATTGTGTGGCCAATCAGCTTGTGTTACCTTGTGTTACCATGGTGATTTGGTACATGACCGTCCTCCCCAGGCCTGGGATTGCTGGATGGACGGCATTCACGTAGCAGCAGCCATGTGTATGGTGGGGGGGGTTTAGTTTAGTGCTTTACTATACTACTGAGGACTTGCTGGATGGACGGCAATCTCTCACCGTGTCTATATGTCTCTCTACCTCTCGCGGAAAAAAAAGGGAGAGAGAGTGTGTAGCAGACTCTCTATGTCTCTCGACCCACTCGCTCTGTTACACTGCTCTCTCTCTCTTGCTCTAATTTCTCTCTCTCTCTCTCTCTCTCTCTCACAGCCGTGATACAAGAGAGAAAGTTGGGGAGAGAGAGATTGATTGATTGATTGATTGATTGATTGATTGATTGATTGATTGATTGATTGAAGACTTTATTAGAAGTTTGCATAGGAAAAGGTACAGTTTCATTCACTGGTACAAGGTCTACTAAAAGGAGATCCATGAAAATACTAGGCTTATTTCCATAGTAAACCATATATCTCATATAACATTGAATGACAGACAAATAGAACACAGTACTATGCAGTAGATATGTAAAGAAAAACAAAAAAGAAAACAGTAAGAGTGCACGTGTGCGTGCGCATGCCCATGTTCGCGTGCACATGCATGTTGCACGTTGCAGAGGGGGGGGGGGGGGGAGAGAGAGAGAGAGAGAGAGAGAGAGAGAGAGAGAGACAGTGACACAACGTAAACACATGCACGTTGCGTGTGTTTATTGATGTAAACTCAAGACATGCATCAGACTGCATTCTGAGATAGACAGCGCCGCCGTGTGGATGACAGGCGTGCCTGCATCCACTGCTATCAGTATGGACCAGAGCCCTTATAGGTCTATTGTCCACATAACTTGAGGGATTGAGCTGAAATGTGCCTTTATACTTGAAAAGTCTGTAAAACACGTATTTGTTTACCCATTTGTTTGAAAACATACTGCCTGATGCATCATTGAAGCCAAAAATAGAAGGCTGAAAAGAGTTATGTTTGATAGCATCCTTTCGAAAACATGTATTCAGAAAGCTGTTTTGGTGATTACATCGCCTACAAACAGCCCTATTTCTAAACAATAGAAAATGATAGCAACTTACTACTTGGCGGATTTGTAAAGAGGGCGAATTGATCTTTCCATACGTATATGGAAGTTGGTATATTCACAGTAGAATGAATAGATATTCTATTTATTATACTAAAAAGTCGTTTATCTCAAAATGTCTATGCAAAAAGGCTGTTTTGATAGCAAAACAATCTTTATAAAGTTGCCATTTACTAGACTATAGAACAAGATACAGATTTTCTAGTTTGATGTATCGGAAAGAGCGCGAGCAGGCCTTTCCAGTCATATGGGTGTGGTGTGCAATACACTCTACAGACGATGCGTAATCGTCCCCCAAAATGAGTGAAAAATCCGGCAGTAGAGACTTAGAGCCAGATTTAAGGGGGCTGAGAAAGAGTTAAGTTGAGTAGCCCTGCGTCTGGGCCTATAAGTTGCCCAAAAAAAAGGAAAAAAACTTTAAACCTCTCTGCTCACCCTTAAAATATCCAACCACACTGATCTGATGGAAGCACACAGACTTTTTTTTTTAGCAGCACGGTAACAACTTGATCCAAGCTCTCCCATTGGTGGGTTGGCACTCCAGCTATTGGCGTTGCGTCCAATTAGGGTTGCATCCTTCAGTCTGACATTTGGGACACGGGGGCAAAACAGGAAGCTCATGTGACAGCCGAGCCGGCCCCCCCAGTAGAATCCTGGCTACTGTTAACTGTACTGTACAAGCTAGGTGTTTTAAAAACCCAATGTAGGTCAGGCTCCTATCGCTGACGGCTCTTCACGTGACAAGTGCAGCAGCGTGTTTTTAATGAGCCTGCAACGGGTCGGGGGCCCGGATGAGGCTACATTTCACATTCATGCTTCAGGTTGAAAAGGTTTTCATGAGCTCCCATTGTGCTGGTAAACTTCTGGTTGAGAGTGGTTGGCAGAGCTGGAAGGGAAAAAGGAAGGAACTCTCAGGGAAGCAGAGAGGAGGCGGGGGCGAGGGGGGTGGCTGTTTGAGAAGGCTTTGTCGTTCGTCATTTTTATTCCTTCGTTTCTAAACGAAACGGACGCGCATACATCACGACCCCTGGAAAGGTTTGACCCTATATGGATGGCTTCCCGATGAAGCGCTCTTGTTACATGAGACCAGAGCATACATGTATCATATTTATCTATTTATGCCAGCATTAAGGGCAAAATGTACGGCGGATCTCTGGCAACGGTGACCCTGTATGTGTAAAGAGGGCTCCCTCCGTGATGAAGTGGCCTCTGTGAAGCACATTAGACGGAACACGGGGTGTGTATCTATCATATTTATCTAGGAGTAATAAAGGGTAACTACATTACACTGCAGGTGATCACTTAGATTCCATTTTCATTTAGCTCCCTCGTGACTCCGTGACCCCGGCATAGATCGATATCTACGGGCAGACTATTAAAAATCTATTCTGTAAATGACTACATGTACATCTTCACCGGGATTACCGTTCCTTCTATTTTCTCTTCTCCGCTTGCCCGTTTTGTTTTTCCTCTCTCTAAATTATATGTCCACATCCCAGATACCGTACTCTCCTTCAGATTGAGTTTTTTATAGCGATGTTAGGATGGGGAGTTAAATAATTATACTTCTATCTGCAGTGATGGGTGGGTAAATGCTGCTAAATAAAGCACTAATTGTGGCTATCAGGGTTGTAATGGAGTGTGAACCAGCCAGGAAGAAGGGCAGAGAGGAGGAATCTGACAGCTTCCAAGGTCAGGTACATTACCCAGCTTTTGAAATAAGTTGTTTTTTTGGCTTTGTTTTGTTTTGTTGTTTCTTTACATGTACTTTACTGTAGCTGTCAGCTCTCCGGCCTCAAAGCGTGTTTAGCATTGCAGATGAAGCTTGGCAGACTCCTGCTGTGCTTTTTTTCATTCCCAGGGCTGTGTGGGGCATGAGACCAGCTCACTTTGTTGTTTGTGATTGTTGTGTTTTTTTTTTTTGGTTGCGTAGGGGAGGCTACAGAGAGAGAGCAAGAGAACGGGGTGGTGTAAAGTTTGCTCCGAGGGAGAATGAGTGAGGGAGGGGAGGGTTACCGGGGCCCAAGGTGGAGGGTCCTTAATTATTTTATACTTTAGCTTTTGAAAAATAGCAGATATACAAGCTCACAGCGCGGCACAGAGTGCCCCTCTGCGAGCTTGTAGATCTGCTATTTTTGAAAATTCTTGAGAATGGGTGCAAATCTTTGAATATATGCGTTTTTTAAGCGAACATTTGTAACTAAAATTTTGCTTCTGGGGGGTCCCTCCCTGGAACGAAATATTTTGAGATGGAGGTCTGTGGCCAAATACATATCATTTTGGGGTTCCTTGACATGAAAAAGTTTGAGCACCACTGACATAGAAACATAGGTTTTTCAACAAAAACAAAACTTCAAAGACTTGCACAAATGTTCACGATTTGTCAAAAACAGCAGATCTACAAGCTCGCAGCTGCGCTGTGAGCTTGTATATCTGCTATTTTACAATAGTTAAAGCACAAAATAGCGCAGTGAATCCTTGTACCCAGGGCCCAGAATTTGGTGGTGTAAAGTTTGCTCCGAGGGAGAATGAGTGAGGGAGGGGGAGGGTGAAGAACGAAATAGAAATAGCTTGTTATTTTACTGAGGTCACGGTGAGAACGAGAGGTGCTGCGAGAGGGACCAAAGCACCCAGGTGAATGTAAGAGCAGTACGAGGGTAATGGCTATCATACAAGTGAGCCTTGGGCCAGCATTGACCATGGTCTACCTTCTGCTCAATTCCCACTGTCATCCTTCTCTCTCTCTCTCAACCACACACACATATGCACGTTCGCACTCTGCTCCCTCCCTCCCAGAGAAAAGACAGTGTCTCTATATCACCTCTCCTCAATCAGTCATCTGTTCTGTTTGTTTGTTTTTTGCCCACATAAAGCTGTTGGCACTCTATTTCGTCCTGGGTACATTGTTAATCTTTTCAGCAAATTTTGATTTAGTCTTAGTCTTAACACATCATTTAGTCTTAGTCCTGTCTTAGTCTTCAGAAATTGGTTTAGTCTAGTCTAAGTCGACTACATTTTAGTCTTAGTCTTTTGGGATTAGTCTTAGACTTAGTTTTCGTCTCACCACATCATTCTGAACAAGTCATTGTCTTCTACTGCCTGTTACTTTGTCAAAATAAACCATACTTAAAATATGTATTTGGCTTTAATTTCATTGCAGTTATATACCAGTGTTATTTGTTACAGCCATTAGTCTTAGACTTAGATTTAGTCTTAGTCTTTTGAATAACACAAATAATAGTCTTAGTCTTAGTCTTCTGAAATTGTTTTAGTCTAGCCTAGTCTTATCGACAAAATATCTAAATCTTGTAGGCTTTTAATCTTAGTCTTAGTCGACACAATTAACACCGCCAGGGTATATATCCTGGGTTTTTCCACTGTGGCCTCAGTCGTCACTGTTCTGAAGTAAAACCTCTTCAGAAAATCTGCATTTGTGTGTTTATATTGAAGGTCTATTGCATTACCAATATCTGGTCCAACTAATCTCTTCATCCCAGGGATGAACAAAACTATCATCAAAATTACTGGGTCTTTTGTTGTCAACGTGTGGCAAGTCACCCAGTAGATGTGTCCATATCCAATTGTTTTCTGTGACACTGTCTTAGTGGATATTGAGCTCTGCAAGCATTATGAGCTTGTAGATCTGCTATTTCCGGTGCGACACAAGGGGATGATACATAATATTCAAAACTGTGGCCATTGAACTTATCCCATTTCTGCAGTAATGAGTGTCCTGAAAACAGAACACTGATGAATAATTCTATGAGTTTTCTCATAGATAGTTCTCATAGTTTTCTAATACTAGAAAGGTAATATGTTTGACTCTTATCTCTCTCTCCCTCTCTCTCTCTCCCTCTCTCTCTCTCTCTCAGACAAAATGTCTCTCCTTCACGTTCAATATGTCCTCTTCTCATTGTTCTATCTCATTCATTACGCCGTCCCAGCATGTCAATCAGAGGCTGAGTCATTAAATGAGTTATAGCACTCATCTCTCCCTCCCACTCTGCTACACCCACAAGCCCATCCATCCGGCCATCGATTTATCCATCTATCCATCCATGCTTGCCAGCCATACATCCACCCGTCCCTCCCTCCTGTCAGCCAAAACACCCAACGGTTTGCCAAAACCTTTTCCGTTCCTCAGGGCAGAGAATGCGCTCAATGCCACAGGCATTGAAGACCTGCATAAGACCCAGCAGTTCTACTTCAGTACACACAATAGCCTCATGACTCATTTAATTTCCTTTTATCTTCCATCTCCCCGAACAACCGCATCTACCTCGATATCGTCGTTGTCGGGTGAAAACCTTGTATGTCCAAAACCGTTCGTTTTGCATTTTTCATTTTAAAAATGATTTAAACGAGTGAAAACAGCCGATCTACAAGCACACAACGCCTCGCACCGCGAGTCGTTGTGTGCTTGTAGATCTGCTGTTTTCACTACTTTTGTGCGACGGCCTTGTACGATGAAGCAGGGCTTTACTTTACAAAAGAACATACAACTTTGAAACTTGGAGATACAAGATTTCTACCCGACAACGACGATATGTCGAGAGTTACGTTCTGGATGGAAACCCCTTTAAGTGAATTAGATAGGAGCTCTATTTATTTGATGTTTTGCGGAGTGGCACCGTCTGTACCCTTTAGGCTAAATGAGGAAGATGAACGAAGGGGATTCAAGGAGGAAAACATAAACTGTGTTTTTGTCCATGGACTATTAGATTTGAGATGGCATGCTCTCGCCATGTTGCTCTTGATTAGCTTCTATTTGTCCAAGGCTCTCATGTGGAGGGAGCAGCTGAGGCCCGGGCTGTGACCCAGAACGACCGCTCTGTGCACCACAGTCCACACACACAGTGTGCACTTACTGCAGGACACCGTCCTGCTGTTGACCCATCAGCCTACAAAGCATCATCATCAGCCCATGTCCCCGACCGTCAGCAACCAGCCAGGAATCCTTCTGGATTCACGCACCAGTCTGCCTCAGGGTTGACCTGGAAACCATTAGAACTGTTTAAATGTATACTTACCAAAGGTGTAAAGTTTTACTCCACTACAAATGTTTGAATTTTTTTTAAGATATGTTTTTAGGCTTTTATGCCTTTATTGACAGGACAGTAGACTGACAGGAAACGGGGAGAGAGATGGGGAGTGACACGCAGAAACTCTGGTCGGGCTCAGGAATGGAACCTGTGACCCGCTGCAGGCTACACAAAGCCTATGTGGTATGCGCTCAGACCAGTAGGCCAGCAAGCACCCGAAAGTTTGAAAACTTTAGTTACTGGTTACTTTGTAGATTTTTATTATTACTACTACAAAACATGCATTAACCACATAAGCCCTATATACGGTAGATTTCTTCCATTTGAAAATAGACGATCTACAAGCTCACAATGCATCATGATGCATTGTGAGCTTGTAGATCTGCTATTTTCAAAAGGTCTTTATACATTTTTTACATTTGCAAACTTGACATTTTGGTACTTTACGTATATTTTGATACCAATATTTTTGAATTCCGGACTTTTACTTATAACCGAGTATTTCTACATTGCACTATTGATACTTATACAATTTGTACGAGTAAAAAATGTAGTACTTTCCCCACCACTTATAGTTACAACCTGACACTGTAGTGTCAGGTTCAAATACGCAGACGAAGACCAGCAGCCCAAAAGGCGTCCATCATTCTATGCTGCTGCGTATTAAAGACTATTAATTCTGATTGTGAGTGCGGTACATGTGTTCCGGGGAGCCAATAGCTGAGTGGTTGAGGCGCATACAGTACATACCACATGGGCTCTCATGCCTGACAGCAAGTCTGGAGTTTGATTCCTGAGCCCAGTGGACATTTTGCTGCTTGTCACTCTCTGACTCTCTCTCTCCCTGTTTCCTGTCTCTCTGAAGAGACAGGAAACATGCAGAGAAAGGCAGAAAAGGCCCCAAAAATGTATGAAGAAAAAAAAGTCACTTTTCATTGCTTAAATATTTGTAAAAGCCACACAACGTTCAAACAAAAAAAGCCAATCTTAAACGTTACTTCTGCTACTTGTACGACAAAGCATATGGCATTACTTCACAAAGAAAAACATAAAATGTTGAAATACAGAGATCCAGCGTCTCTGCCCGACAGCCACGAAATTAAATGAACCCTGACAATGTTACAGTGTATGCACTCCTCTTTCAGACAGAAGTTTGGAAACGGCTGCCTCGAAATTTATCTCTTGATATTTTCATTGAAAAGGCGTTGATTTGTTTCAGTCTGAGATGTACAGTATGTCTGTGTGCGTGTGTATGTGTTTGTGGCAAGAGACATTCATAAAAGTATAAATATGTGGTGAAGTAATAGCTATTAAACACAATGGAACGAGAAGCGGGTAGAATTAGACAAAGGAAAATCCATCCGATGCTGAAGTGAGCTCTCGTCCAGCTCTTCACTCTGCTGTCCAGCTGACAGACATCAGCCTGACACGGCTGTGTGTTGACGGTATGATTGAGCTGAAATTACAACGCGTTAACATTTGTCTATTTGCTCCTGTCTCCATGTCCGTTTCTCTCTGTTTTCCTCTCTTTTTCTCTTTTCCTCCGTTGATCTCCCTGTCTCCCCCTCGCCACCCTTTTCTCCCTCTGTTTCTCCTTTTCCCTAAATGGCTTCCTCCCACAACTAACTGTGGGAGGAACTCAAAGGAACCTAAGAGAGAGAGTGTGTGTGTGTGTGTGTGTGTGTGTGTGTGTGTGTGTGTGTGTGTGTGTGTGTGTGTGTGTGTGTGTGTGTGTGTGTGTGTGTGTGTGTGTGTGTGTGTGTGTGTGTGTGTGTGTGTGTGTGTGTGTGTGTGTGTGTGAGCACGAGAGAGACTTGGTGGGTTGGTTGCGTGGGGGTCAGGTTTCAAAAGTGGGCCTTGTCACTATTAGACAAATACACAGCCTTGTGATAACCTTGACACACGCGGCGGCCAAAAAAACTGGGCCGGCCCAACCGGCCTCCCACTTTGGGGCTGCCCAGCCTCCTGCCTGCGTGGATTTGTTTGGGGATTGTCAAAACGCAGGGAATTTTAATGTAACCACCCCCCCACACCACCCTCCCCGAATGTCACAGGACTTAGAATGTGTAGAATTCATTTAAGAACTGTTAACAGGATCCAGCTGGCTTTCCTCATACGGAGAGCCCGTGTGAAGGATCGATTTCCGCCGTCACAGTTTATATAAACGTGCTTCCGTAGCCGTATAGATTTTACTGCCTGGGAGCCAGAGCATGGTGTCTGCTGCCATTTGGGCTGATATGAAAAAATGTATTTTTTCCCCCCTCTCTCTCACCTAGAGCAAACACTCAACCCTACCTCCTCCGCTCTATTAGATCTGTTCATTTTACTGTCAGAATATTTTCCCATTGTCTTTCAGTAGCTGGCATGCACTGGCTGTTTTGGTTCCACAGAGTTCCTCTCTTCCCCCACCTCTCTTGCTCTGTCTACACGTCTGTCCGAAGGCTTTCCTCGAACTCTGTGCTTGTGTGTGTGTGTGTGTGTGTGTGTGTGTGTGTGTGTGTGTGTGTGTGTGTGTGTGTGTTTGTGTTTGTCTGTCAGTGCGTAACAGTGCAGGGCTTTCTACGAGAAGGAATTTATGTTATTCGCTGTTAACGCGATTCACAATAGAGTATTGAGATCTGAACCGCTCCGGGACAGGGCCAGTGGCGAGCTAGCTCCTTCATCCTCGGCTGATTATAACCCCACCCTCCGGGTCAAACCGCCCTGTTGTGATGACGGGGGTAGGAAAGAATGCTCCAGATATGGATATAATCGTATCAATTCATTTTGTACTATTTGAGCTCTTGACTGTCTGCCACCCTTTTGAACTTTTGAGCATCTCAAAGCTTTGCACTTTGTGTCCACTGTTACATCCAGGGCTCCGTAGGGCAGAAATTCATTGCTGCATACTTCTGCTAAGAATGGAACATCACGTTAGTCTAGACAAGTGGTTCTCAACCCCCTGGGGGTCCCCAAATTATTGTGAGTGATCCCCAGATGTTAAGTTAAATGTTAACATTGTTTTCTCACTCAACAGTAAACAGACCAGCATCCAGTACAAGTGAATACAGGGTATCTGCACTGCACCAAGTGAAAATATAAGGACTTTATTTATTTAAGACCTTGTTAGTACATCTGGTCAAACATTGGGAAATATTAGAGGCAGAAATTGTGAAAATAGCAGATCTACATGCTCACATTGCGAGGCGTTATTACTTGTGAGCATGTAGATCGGCTATTTTCACAATGGAATAGATCTAGTCAAACTAAACTAATGTAAAGCCAACTCATACAATTTCAAGTGCTTGTGCAGGGTTGGGGGTCCCCAGTTCAAATATGATTATTTTGGGGGTCGCGGCCTAAAAAGGTTGAGAACCACTGGTCTAGACAATATTTTCTTGTTTTAAAATGCAGTCTGAGGCAGTTTTCACATGAAAATATTCTAGTGATATACTGTAGTAAAAAAACAAAACATAGCTTCCTCCATAGGACTGGATTCAGACAAACCCAGCGACACACACGTGTGTGTGCCCGCGCTCACACATACACATCATGTGTACACAGACGTAACCTCTAAAGTTGTAATGGAGTTTTGCACAACTCTCCAAGGTCTGTCTCCTCTAGAAATAACATTTAGGACTGTTTTGGCTAACCACAAAATCAAAACAGGCTTGCGCACCCCCTTTTTAGATACTTGTGTCTATACACACACACACACACACACACACACACACACACACACACACACACACACGCACACACACGCACATTCACATACATCAGAACGGGCGTCCAGCAGAGAGCTTTATTGAGTTGCGTCCAGCCACGTTGTGTGCCTATCATATAATATGGTACCATATGCTCCGAGCTGGGGAGAGAGCGCGGCCTCCATACTGTACTGTGCCATAACGTTGGAATTGTTTTCCTAAGTCTGCTGCATGACAGCAGCGTTTAGTCGCTGCTGTCTTTAATGACCTTGTCTTTTCCCTGAGCGTGAACATTTAGAGAGGCCTGCTCTGTTGGTCCGCAACTTGAGGGATCCTGTCCACCCGTGGAATGTTCCTCTGTGGAATGTTTTCATTAGCACGTTTCACAGCGGACTCTGCCGTATAAATACGTCTGTACCTCCGTTCTCCTCTTCCTTCCTCTTGTCCCCCCTCTGTTCCACTTCACCTTTCTCCTCTTTTCTCTCCATTCGTCTCTACTCTTTTGCCCCCTCTCCTCTCCTCGCCGCTCCTTCATTAAAGTGAAAACAAATTGGCAGTCCAGGTTGTGAAACGAGGTAGAAGGTAAACTCACACCGTCAGCACAAAGCAGGAGCGCTAAAAAATATATAATGACACCGCGACTGTTGGCCCTTTAGAGACGGCTGGAGCAGCCAGTTAGAGTTGTCATAGTAATGGTAGCCACCGGAGAAGACAAAGCAAAAATGAGGACGTTGCCTCTGAGGAGCAGCAGAACGAATGAAGGAATGAGAGAGAGTGACAAAGTGAACGGGAAACCCACAAAGAATGAAACCACCAGTTAAAAGAAATTTGCAGAATCGTAAGAGATGTTGAGCCCTTGCGTATTCCCCTCACAGTGGCTCAGGGGCGCATTACGCGTAACGTAAGCAATTCCCGGAGAAAAAACAAAAGGAAAAAAAACCTTCCATTACCCTAACTGTGGAGGAGCAGCGCTTGGGGAACAGGGTACGAACACCGCCCTCGCACCCCGTCCCAGATTAGAGCTATACCAGACAGAGGACAACCCAATCAATATAGCCCCCTCCACCAGAGCATCCAGATGCCGCAGACTACACACAGATAGGCACGGCGCAGCAATTTGCAGACAAACAAGGTCCTAATTGTTAAGGGCCCGAAGGTTTTGGAGTGAGGAAAACAAAGATGAAGTATTTTGCAGAGTTAGGAAAGCCTTTTAGTGGCTGTTTAGAAAATGAGAGTGGGGAGTTCAGCGAAAACTTTCTCTGATATGTGGTGTTGGTGTGCACAGCGGGAGTCCACAAGAAAAGTTTTTTTTTCTTCTTTCTTTTTGTTTGCTTCTGAAGTGAGGGAGAATTAGCAAGAAAGGTATTGCATACACGGAATTGAGCAAAAAGCCAGGCAGATTTTTCTTCTTCTTTCTGGAACTCATTTTAGGAGCTTTGGTCAGACTTTAAAGATGTTCGAAGTTGAGAAAGTGATCTTGAAAGAGTCATTTGTGATTTTCAAATGCGTGAGTTAGGCTACGTCGTGCGAGGGTGTCGCATGCTGAAAATAACTGATCCACAAGCTCACGGCACGTCGCGGGAGCAACACACCGTGAGCTTGTGGATCAGTTATTTTCAGCATGCGACACCATCGAACAATGGGGTATAAATCGGGCTTAATCTGGAGCCTCATCCCGCGCTGAAGAGCCGTATTGATTGACGGTCTTAACTGAAGCTGCCTCCTGATCATCCCTTCATCTTGTTTCTAAAGGGCATGAGGGAGGGAGGGGGGAGAGAGAGAGAGAGAGAGAGAGAGAGAGAGAGAGAGAGAAATTAAGTGAGAGACTGACAGAGTTCACAGGGTGTGTGAAGGAAATCTCTGTATTGCCCTTCAGCAAAAAATCTACGGGAGGGACGGACGGATGGACAAATAGACAGACGGACGTGCGCGTACACACACAAACACAAACACACACAAACAAACACACACACACACACATACACCACTC
>NC_137832.1:41111573-41114419 GCF_963921795.1 Nannobrachium achirus | reverse complement strand
GGTGAGCAAAAAGAGTCAAGGCTTTTTAAAGAAGAGTGCCATGGATGGTTGCTTTAAGAGAATGAACTTGGCGACACAAGAGAATTCTGTAGTTTTACATTTTCAGAGCAAGCTGTTCCCTCCACTAGCCTAATGTACAGTACACTGCTCAAGATCATAACAGATAGGAATTCACTTTTTTCTATTAGCTTGTCCTTGCACTTTATTTATTCTAGAGGCCAAATAAAGGGGACGTGTCTTGTGCATGCGAGGCCACCTTAAACACAATAGCCCTGTTGTCATTTTGCTTATGGCATTCTGCTAGTGTCTGACCCTAGTAAGCGCTCTGGAATCTGTCCTTACAGCGTGTGTGTGTGTGTGTGTGTGTGTGTGTGTGTGTGTGTGTGTGTGTGTGTGTGTGTGTGTGTGTGTGTGTGGTTGTGTGTGTGTGTGTGTGTGTGTGTGTGTGTGTGTGTGTGTGTGTGTGTGTGTGTGTGTGTGTGTGTGTGTGTGTGTGTGTGTGTGCGTGCGTGCGTGCGTGCGTGCGTGCGTGCGTGCGCGTGTGCGTGACTGTACTGTTCAGACTTTCTGAGAGAAAACTGCAATTTGACCGCGCATAGAGATGTGATGATGGCACTGCCACCAGCTTCATTACAATGTCAACACTCATTCATGACATGTGACCTCTACTAAATGCTAAATGACTGATTTATATATTGTAGTGCCTTTATCCAAAGCGTTTTACAATGTCCATAACGTTCACCGTTCACATGTAAGGCACCAACTTGTTCATCGGGAGCAGTTACAGTAGTTTCTGTTTTGCTCAAGGACGCGCGCGTGCGTTTAATAACAGTTATGTTTGTGAATGTTTAACTCAGACCCACCATCCCTCCTGGATATGGAATATGTGTCCGTAACTCTATGAGTGGGAGTGGGACAAACCAATCGGGCACAAGTCCCACTATGCACACTATGCCAATTTGCTATGCCAATTTGCTTGAAGCCCTGCAACTATTGCCTCATAGTTAATACTCCATGCATATAAATATATATGTATAGAGAGAGAGAGAGAGAGAGAGAGAGAGGATGTGCATGTGCATGGGAGAGAGATGCTGTACCAACGACGTGTGTGCATTAGGGATGCGAAGATATACCGGTACGGATCGTAATCGCGATACAAACGTCCGCGATACGGTTGAATCGGTACATTCAGTGTGTACCGGTACAATAGACGGCCGAAATCGTGATGGATCGTGCCGTGAGTGTCTGGATCGGTATATTCCGCGATTGTATCGGTTCTTCCATATAGTATTTCATTCTATCCTGTGTTTCCGAGGCGCCATGAATGCACCATCATCAGCCGTTCAACCCCTCCCAAAAGCCAGTCTTTAACGCGAGCTGCGACTCGGACAGACGGACAACATCTGCACTCTGCATGCAGGCAACCAGGGAGACAGACAGTGCAGCGAAATGCGAGTGAATCAACAGACGAACTAGCAGCCCCACGGGTTAAAAAGATAGTTGTACAGTACTTAGCTTTATAACATCCAAGTCCGCTGCGCTGATTTGTTGTCACAGAGTAGCACAGGCTGATCGAGTGATATGTAATCAACAGCCGTTTCTTAGCGAATCTCCGACGGACAATTGATTGAGATCATCTTCTGCGCTATATTAACTGCACACACACAACAACAATGTTGCTGGGTGTTGTAGGACTACTGCTTGCGTTTAAAACAAAGTATTTGTCACTGTTCTACAACTTTCCTGTTGATGCAAGCAACTCTCTCACTTTCTCTGCTGCTAGTTCTGCTCTGCATGGGAAAGAAGCCTAATTTATACATCGGAGTACAAGGGTGTCGCACCTAAAATAGCAGACCTACAAGCTCACAATGTGTTGTGGATGCGACGCGTTGTGAGCTTGTAGGTCTGTTTTAAAACATTTTGGCTATAAAAATTGCATAATCCTGGATTAAATATAATATAATATAATATAATATAATATAATATAATAATACAAACCAGGGAGGGACTTTATTGTTTTTCAGGTCAAGGACCCTTAGCTCAGACAGAGATCAAGCAGGGACCTTCGCTGTAGGCTAGGCATTATAGCCTACTGTATCACACAAATATTTGGCAGGCCCCCTGTAATAACCCTGGATTGGGGTCCCTGACTCCCAGTTGAAGACATATAGGCCTACTAATAATGACATAGGCCTTCTATATGATTAGTTAACAATTCTACAATAGCCAGCAGCTTTGTGTTCTCCCAGAATACTATAGGCCTATGTTGGGTTGTTAGACAGAGCCTAGTACTACAGTGAAAAAATAAATTGCCTTGAATTTAAATTTCATAAATTTTTAGTCGCTATGTTTTGTAAATTTGGGGATTTGGGCTTGAATCGTGAATCGTATCGCATCGTATCGGGAACAGGGGTGGATCGCGATGTATCGTATCGGCAGGATTTCAATGTATCGCAATTATATCGTATCGCTGGCAGTGTATCGAGGTCCGTATCGTATCGCCTCAGTGGTCGAGATTCGCATCCCTAGTGTGCATGTGTGCAATGACATGTACTGGACATGGAGAGAGAGACACAGTCTGACTATCCTGTATCAGTGTACTGTGAGAATCATCCCTGGGCTGTGCTTCCTGGTGGACATGTGCGTGGGACTGAGCATCCCTCTCTAGATGTGTACCACTAGAAGTTTGCGGCCCTTCGGGCCGCAAAAGTCTAGAGTTCAGGCCGCTGCGCGGCCTTCACCGCCATGTTGCGGCAGTGTGGGTGGTGTGTGTAATGGCCAAATATGTTTTTTTTTGAGAAAAAAAAGTTTTTTGAGAAAAAAAAGTTTTTTGAGAAAAAAAAATT
>NC_137832.1:41049073-41109073 GCF_963921795.1 Nannobrachium achirus | reverse complement strand
CACTGCCTTGTTGGCTTCCCCAGGCGTATCTCTGCTTTTTTAGAACTCTAACTTTTTTCCCCCTCGCTTAATGAGCAGACCATTGCTTAACCTCGTGTGCCAACGTATCTGTAATTCATTCCGGGGCACTTAAATTGGAGCGTCGAAGTTATTGCATCGTTCAGCATAAATTTTCCCCCGTCCTCTTTCTTTATTTTGTAGCATTGAACTCTTCTACTCTGTCATTTCCTCCTCTCTTTCGGTCCTTCTCTCTCTCTCTCTCTCTCTCTCTCTCTCTCTCTCTCTCTCTCTCTCTCTCTCTCTCTCTCTCTCTCTCTCTCGCTCGTCCCCCAAGGCTTATCAGAGCCAGAGAGCTATCTGCCAGTTGTCCGGTCACTCATTTAGAAACTTTACAACTGGAGCTTTTCCTCTGGGCAGTTTTAAGACGGCCATAAATCTGCCCTGTTTCAAATCCAGCCCCTTTTAAGCTGCTTTTTACTAAGACCTGATGCACTGCATTCTTCTGCCGGCTAAACGGGCCTTTTTAAACATTTACCCCAAATGTATTTAGTGGTTGACTGATGGACCCCCTGCATGAGAGTGGACAGGGAACCCAGTGGCAGGGAGATGGTTGTCTCGCTTTAAGGCCACTTCACATTGAGCCGATCCCGGGGCCGAGGATCCCCGATCAGATTTCGGGAGGACCCCCCGGGAAAATCGTTTGGTCGGCCCCGGAATCGGTCTTGGGCTTGAACAGTACCCCGACACCATCGGATTATGTTAATTAGCTTTTTTATGACCTCGGGACTCGTCGGGAGCACTCACGATAATATCAAAAAAGCTTGATATTTTCGGGTCATCGGGTAGGAATCCTTTACAATTATTGTCGTCTGAATGAGCTCACGGGATTGCTTCAGATTATATGAAGCCAGCTCCTCCCTTTTTTTTAGAGTGTAGGCTATATTCTGTCACCTCACAATAGAACAGCCTACACTTTTATTATTATTATTAGCCTACTTACTTTTTACTTTAGCCTACTTTCTCTCTAAAATGTTGTAATCACTTGTTCAAAAACGTTATAGCCTGTTCTTTTTTTTTCTTCTTCTTCTGCGCAGTCATTTGGCGACAAGGCAGTGTATTCTATCAACTCACGAAAGCCTTTCCCCATATATAGACCTATATATAATATATGTTTTATATTTATAAAAGATAATACCATAAATCACCATTTGAAACGCCTGTTTCAAATAAGCGCACGGTTCGTATAAGCGCCTGGGCCGTTATTTCTTATTTGCAATTAATATTATCCTCATTATGTTTTATATAAGATCCCGGGCTATTATTTGTTTGGTTGTTTGGTATTATTTGCTATTTATTCAACTGGTCATTTATGTTGCATGGCAGTGGTGCGCTGAAAACAGCAAATCTACAAGCTCACAGCAGTGCTGTGACAGCACGTTGCAAGTGCAACGCACCTCGCTAGGGTCATATGTTGCATGACGGTAGAGCGCTGAAAACAGCAAATCTACAAGCTCACAGCCCTGTGGACAGACACTTCTAAAAATGTATATGCTGCCCAGCCCAGCCCAGTCAGCCCAGTGCTACGCTACTATGTGCGTCGGGGAACAGATTGCCAAAGGACTCCAAAAAAAGAGAGAGGAAAAAAGAGAGAGTCTGCTGCTCTCTGCCACTGCTGGATCAGAATAACTCATTACCTGTTGTTGCTGCCTCTTTTTATCCAGTCCGCATTGTGAAGAAGTAATCCATTATTTTGAGGTGCAAGGGATATGTCCCTTATATATAAGGGAATGTCAGGATAGTCCATTTGGTTACCATTTGGTCTCCATCATTAAGCTGGGGATCACCTGGAACGCCCTCATTGTCAAAACATTAAACAATGTCCCAGAGAGAGAGAGGTCCTGTCGTGTCCAGCATTTTGAGGTGGAAACATGGAGAATGCACAGGCTGATCATACATTTGCTGACGCGTCGTTCGCTTCACGCTGTTGGTTATAGGCCTATATTCATTATTTATTTATTTTGGTCGGCAAAGCCCATGTTCAACTTCAAGTTCAAACTCTCTCACGCAACATGTCGCTTTGATGTCATGCAGATGTAATGGGCAATTTCCTATTGATCAGATACACACCTGAAAGTATTCACGCTGATTAACAGTTAATTTGAGCAGTGATGGTAAAAGTAGGCCTAATCAGTGAGAATGCTTTCAGGTGAGCCTTTCTCCGCGCTCAAAGGCCAAGTAAAAAAAAAGAGAACTTGAACTCTGTCGGTCTGACTGTCCCACCTCATCCAAGCCTTCAACCAACTGTCCAAAAAGGAAAATGGACATGTAGGATTCATTTAGTTCCATTACACTGTCAGGGTATTGCATATCACCTAAAACCGGATTAATTCTTCAAAATGTGGACTACATCACATCACAGATGCAGCACTCAAGGTAATTAAATGTCAGACCAAACCTCACCGTTGTGACTCCGACCAAGCCAAATATATTATTAGCCTATCTTATATAAATATAATAACGGTATTATATATCCCCACGTGTGGGGAAAGGCTTTTTTGAGAGGTGATAGAATAGGGTGGTAGAATAGGGTGGTTGGGCCCATTAAATATAAAAAAAAAACTCTTTAAGAGGCTGCGCAAACAAAGAAAAGGAAAAAAAAGCAAAGGGGCAAATACACGTTATAGCCTACACAGTAGGTCTATATGTAGGCTGGTAACGTGTCCGTTGGCTTCACGCTGGTCGCAACGACTTCACTTTTAGCGTTTCTTGGTTATAGACCTATTCATTCTTTATTTTTTATTCTATTGGTCGGCAATGTGCGAGCCCATGGCACCATCCGCGACCCCACGTTGGGTCGGGACACACAGTTTGAGAACCGCTGCCACTTTCTCAATCCGTGGAGGCTGTAGCCTTGTTTCTTTATTCAATCAACTGCCAGAAAAAATAAAAGTGAGTGAAGAAAGAGAGAGAGAAAAAAACACTCTTGATTTTATCCCTCTTGAGGGGGCGGAATTTTCATCTAGTCGCGTCTCTCATGGCACCACCCCCCCGAGATCGTGGGTGGCTAGAATCGCGAGACGTCGGTCTCATTTGTAATGGTCTGAGATATTTCACTTGGCACAGCGGGATATACCGGGCCCGATCGCAAGACAGAGGATCGCTGTCGTTTGAAATGAACACCGATAAACCCCCGGGCACGACATCTGATTGGATCCAACATCGCAATTCGTCTGGGAGGCCTCTTATGGGGCCCTGGACAGAGCAATGGCTGCCATATGGCCAAAGACTAGAGGAAAAGCATGATTTATACTTTGTTGCATGACAGTGTCCGGCGCCGAAAACGGCCGATCTTCAAGCTCACAACTCAGTGGCAGGGAGCTGGTTGTCTCGCTTTATGGGGGCCAGGATGAAGCAATATGGCTGCAATATGGCCAAAGTGGAAAGCCTGATTTATACTTTAATTATACAGAAAATAATTATCTTGTAGATCTGCTTTTTTTTTTGGCAGATTGGTTGATTGATTGAAAATTGTATTAGACAAAAACGGAGAACAGTACAAGTATAGTCAGTAAAATAGAAATTTAGCACAGTACAAGTCAAGTACAGTTAACACCCTGCCTAAAAGGAACATCTCAAATAAGTCCTTTTACGGTCTTTTTTACGTTGAAGTCCTAGGTATTCAATTCATGGACATAGAAGGGTTGAAAAGAAATGAATTAATAAATGAAATAATCAATTAGGGTTTAGGAAGAACTGTAGTTTTTTCTCTGACATCGACACCCGTGCTCAGGTTCATGTGCACTTAATAACGTGAAGGTTCACACCTTTGCAATCACGGCAGTCGATATATTTTCTTCTTTCCGGTAGGGTCGTTTCCTCCAGCACTGTTAAGCGTCCTTGATATATCCGGATATATTCTCTCTCTTCATCCCCTATTGTTTTATTTTCTCTTTGTTCTCTCTCTCTCTCTCTCAATCTCTCTCTCTCTCTCAATCTCTCTCTCTCACGCGCTCTCGCTTTCTCACTTTATTCCATTTCCTGCGCGCTGATTGCCAGGAGCACTCTGAGAGCGTTCTCTCCACGCGAACCTAATACGATATGCATCTTTGTGTTTGTGTATCTGATTATCGATTTATGACCCCCCCCTCTCTCCCTCACCCCCCATCCCCCCCCCCCCC
This sequence comes from Nannobrachium achirus, assembly GCF_963921795.1. NCBI lineage: Eukaryota > Metazoa > Chordata > Actinopteri > Myctophiformes > Myctophidae > Nannobrachium > Nannobrachium achirus. The sequence continues at coordinate 41,104,895 of NC_137832.1, read as the reverse complement.
CCACCAGACTGCAATACCTGAACGGCTGCACAGCATTTGTCATCTTTACGACATGCTTTAGTGCAGCGGTTACCCGCAAAAGGCCCCCGACGACGTTGGCGGTAAATGTATCTTTTACGCGGTGATGGAGTGCATTTGCATCACAGAGAACAGGGTCTTAAAAAAAGAGAATGGAGGAAAAAAAGGAAAGAAAGTGAAACGTCCGGTTGTTAAAATCAGAGCTGTGGGCAGAGGTGTCAATTGGGTATGGCAAGGTATGGCAGCTGCCATACCTTGGCCAAAAAAATAAGTACTTCTTAAAATAAATTCATCGTGCCTGTTGCCCTAGGTATGGCAACATGACTGGTGTCTTGCAAGCGCGCGAAGAGACACCAGCCGTGTTGCCATACCTTAGCTTTTGCTGAACTGACACCACTGGCTGTGAGGGGCACAATGATGGAGAGAGAGAGAAAGTTACCTCTGGAACACCATGCCACTCACCCCTCAGCCCTGATGAGCAGCTGTCAACACACAAACATGCACGCACACAGGCACACGCACGCATGCAGAGTGCACACACACACACACACACACACACACACACACACACACACACACACACACACACACACACACACACACACAAAAGCACTCTCAAACAGCATGTTAAAACAAGCGATGCTTTTTGTCAAACAACACGTCAGACATGCATCTCTTTGTCCTTCTCACTCCGCTCCCCCCCCCCCACCCCTCTTTCTCTCTCTCTCTCCCTCGCTCTCCCTCTCTCTTGTAAACCCTGACAACAGCGTATTACCCGTCAGGCGGCATTACGCCACTTTCAGATCTACAGGACGGCATCTTTTGAAGTCAAAATGAGGGAAAATATCATAAGTATAGGCCTTGCTCCAGATAGCTGTGTGGCTGCTCTCCCAGATCCTTCTAGAAGATTAGAAGCATCAGTGAGTAGCAATCTGCCCTATCATATGGCTCTCCTACAAACTTGGCAGCCGGGCGAGGAGGCGGGGTGGTTCGGTACAGTAACGCTGGATCAGGGGCTGTCGGAAAATAGAGGGAAAAGCCTCGTATCCAGAGCCGTATCCCTACGAGTTGTGCCGTTGAATTCACCAGCGCTCCCAGTAGATTTTGATGGCGCGTTCAGCGAGCTAAATGTTGCCTAGCAACACAAATACCATTTCAGCCAGTACGCGCAGTTTTGCCTGACAACATTTTTTTTTTTTCCCTTTTTTCCACTCAGAAAGGTTACAGCCCAGATCGCTGGTTTTGAAACAGGCACCCGACCTCAGCGCACAGTCACAAGACTTTTTCACTAGATGCCTCTCTCTGAGTCTCTCTGCCAGTCAGCCAATCGGCGCGGCTGCAGCGCTGGCTCCGGCCCTCATGTCTTAAAAAGAGCCCGGAGCTCCAAATACCAAGCAGGTGTGGTGATGTCATGGCGTCTCATTCGGCATGCCACGGACCCATGCGAAAAGGGCACACGGCCCTGTTCATGGAGAGGCACTGGAGCTGCCAAGCGCTGGGAACTGAACAAGGGATGAGGGCTTTTATGGGCGGCCGCCCTCCTCTGGCTGCCAGGCTGGTGGAGAGGGGAGTAGCTGGATACAGAATAGTGAATGCCCCTGTTACACAAGAGTTTCACCAGCCACCACTTGTTCCAAGACCGCCGTCAGCCCGTATCTCATTCCAAAATGCCAATTAACTGAGATTGTTTATAAAAGCAAAGACTAGTACAGTGTTTAGCCTTATGGGAGAACATAGTTTCCTAGTTGTAGCCGTTTTGAATTTGTTAGAGGTTTTGATTTGTTTGATAGCACAATTAGGTTTTCTTAATCTTAATAGGCTTTCAGTTAAAAAAATAATAACATTACAGTTGTAGTCGTGGCGGTAGTGGCTAACGGGCGGTAGCGGCTCAGTGGTACAGTGACCGATTGGAAACCGGAAGGTTCCCAGTTCGATTCCGGGCTCCCCCAGAGTTGGTGTCCTTGAGCAACACGCTGAACCCCTAATTGCTCCCGATGAGCAGTTTGGTGCCTTGCAGGGTTTTCTCTGCCATCGGTGTGTGTGAATGGGTGAAAGAGGTGATGTTAACCTGGTGAAAAATACTATGTCTAAACCTAAACCTAACCCTAAACTTAACCTCAGTAAAACTATGCCTAAACCTAACCCTAAAACCTAGCACTAACCAAAGTAGAACTAATGAGATGTAGGACTAATGAGACGTAGGACTTATGGGCAGTCCCCATGTAAAGTGCCTTGGATAAAGGTGTTATATACAGGTAAATGCACCATTTACCATGTAGTCGTTACATGCCTACTGCATGTGAGTGTAACAGCATTTCAGAACATTGGAAATGCAACTTGATGAGGCCTGCCTTTCTCAAGCTCCCATGACACTATACAGTATTAACAACAACAGCAGTGAAATAGTCATTGTGTGTTTTTGTATCATTGTCTGTCGTACTGTTGTTTATCTAGCTCCTACAGTAGGTGTTTGAATGTTTATGGTCCACAAGGGAAATAAGCCTTTAGCTTCTTTGTGATTAATCCATTTGTCTCTCTCTTCTTACATACCGTATGTACCATTTAGAATATTCAATCGTTCAATCAAATTTTCAAGAGTTCTATCACATGATTTCACTAACACAAACATTTCATATTTGCCGCAAAACCGCAATTAGAAAATGATTCAGGGTTTGATTGGGGGCCATTTTGTGTCAGCCGTGCTTTCTCGGCAAGTGAAGCTGCACTAAATTAGCATTAATGAAGGTAATGCCCTCCCATCAGCTTGACAGGTCCATTTTTCTTTTTTTAGATCTCTTTTAATTGTAATTAAGCTCTGATTAACGAGCGAGGGGAAGCAGTTCATTCTCTTTACAACAATATAATATAATATATTATGAAGGCAATCAAGGGTTTGTCATTTTAGTTGCTAATGAGGCTCAGCTATATGTCATAACAAACTTGCCTTCAGTCCATTAGCGGTGGAGCCAAGTCCATAGGGGCATCATCTCCCTTACTCTTAAGCTTCAACTACACTCAACAGGTTTCTTAGAGTGATCAGCGTTGGCAGGGTTTGCGAAGGAAATAAGCAACCAGACCAGGTCCATGAAAACAAGCCCCAAAGAAGTGACTAGGCCACCTATATACTGTGTACACAGCGGCTATTTGAAAATAGTCCATCTACGCGTAGTGAGCTTGTAGATCGTCTGTTTTCAAAAACAAGATCAAATGTGGAATATTTGGGAACATTCTAAACAACACAAATCTGGTACGAGCCTCCCTGGTACAAACCATTTTCAGATGGGGTGCGAGGGACAAATACATGTTAATTTGGGGTGACATAAAAAAATATTTGTGGTGAAAATATTTGAGAACCACTGATTTGAATGATAATTTAAATAAATTGGAAGCAAGCCCAAAATAAGCAACTACACTTTAGAAACAAGCCCTAAAAAACTGCCACGCACAACTAGCAACATTTACAAGCTTTATAGAGAAGTTTATAGAGAAGTTGTGTGTGAGTCGCTTATAATAAGCGACTCGGATAGTGATCCGGCAACACACGGTACACATCATTGGAAAAACATCCCTCATTGCAGGTCGCTAAAATGGAGAACAATCTCAGGATTGTTACAATCCGGTGGAAAGCTACCAGTTTGACCCTGCACTGAAGTCTAAAGTTCCTCCTTATTTCACCGCAAGTCGTCTTCCCTCCCCAGCAGCCATTTGAAATGCACTGGAAGAGCCCAGAGAAGAACAGAGGGAACTTTTTTCGACTACGTCTTAGAGTTTAAGGTCTTTGTCGGTGACTGATCAGAGGAAGAGGAGAGAGATGAAAACCAGCAGGGCTATTGACCCTGTGCTCTTGACTTGGATTTTTTTCTTCTCTTCTTCCTCTCTATTGACTGTGTCCTGAAAGAGTGAGTTAATCCGCTGTGTGTGTTGGCATCAGGCACCCAAACCCCAGCCACTTGTTTTCTTCTGTGGGAATCAAACGGAGAGCTAACCCTCCATTGTTGCCCTTTTTTTTGTTTTTGTCTTATTGGATTCACTTGTATCGTGAGATCACGTTGGAAGGTTCCCATCTTCCATCTTTGACCTGAGCGCGGCATTCTTTCTGTGTTAGCCTAGTTCAAACATGCTCCTCTCTCCCTCTCTCTCTCTCTGTCTGTCTCTGTCTCTCTGTCAAGGCCTCTCTCTCTCTCTCTCTCTCCCATTCATTTGGTCTCTTTGTCTACCTATCGATTGATCTATGTCTTTGTTCGGTATGTCTCTCTACTTGAACTGGAACTGATTCCTAAACGGCAGTGCTAGCGAGAAAGACACTGCAATAAAGAGGTAGAGAGAGAGAGCGTGTGAGAGAGAGAGAGAGACCCAGTCAATGATAGAGAGCGAGGGAAAGAGAGAATTAACACAATGGAAAAAAGGCAAAGAGAAAGCAATCGCTGGAGAGATATACAGATCATAATCTTGGGCGAGAGCCGCAGAACTGTCACCGTGCAACGCTCTCGTCCAGAAAACGCACAATGCGAGGCGTCTAAGGCTGCGAAAATTGGGAAAGCTGTGAAGCACTTTGTCAGTGTTTTGGCAACCGCGGATGAGTGTGTGTTCTACATATGTGCGACTGTTTATACATAATTTCCCCTGGAAAGTGTCACGCTCGCAGGGCGGGCGGGGCTTGGTTCTGGGTGGGTTGCGGTTAACCCCTCGGGGTCTCCTGGGTGACTCTGCCTCTGCTCATTGTCAGACTCTCTGGCAGGGGTGTCGCACCACATTCTGAGACCTGGGTACAAGGATTCACTCACATTCTGTGCTTTAACTATTGAAAAATAGCTGATATTCAAGCTCACATACAAGCTCACATATATAAGCTCAATGTGTGCAGAGTCTGAATATTTCAAATCCTTCTAAGGTTTTTTGAAAAACCTACTGTATGTTTCTATGTCAGTAGTTCTCAAACTTTTTCATGTGAAGGACCCCCAAAATGATATGTATTTGGCCACGGACCCCCATCTCAAAATATTTAGTTCCAGGGACCACCCCAGAAGCAAAATTTGAGTTACAAATGTTCGCTTAAAAAGTACATACTGCATATTCAAAGATTTGCACACATTTTCACGAGTTTTCAAAAATAGCAGTTCTACTATTGTGTCCTGCCGCAGCGCGGCACTCGGTGGCGCGCTGTGAGCTTGCATATCTGCTATTTTTCAATAGCTGAAGTATAAAATGATGAAGGCCCCTCCACCTTGGGCCCTAGTAACTCAGTCCCACTTTCCCCCCCCTTGTGACGCCCCTGCTCTCTGGCTTTCCCTGTCTTTGGCTCGGTGCGATGGTCTGACTGGCTGTTAGCCACCACACTCTCCTCTCCCATTTCTGACAACACCAATACCTCATTAGCTCACTGTCACAGCCATACCCAGGGTTTTGAGAAATGCAGAGGTCCAAAGTTCGAGCCTGCCTGGGGAAATTCTTTTGGGGAGCAAAAGTTGGATAACAAGTTTGCATCATTTGAGATTTTAATTGCAGAAACGTGTCTCAGACAGTACATAAACGTAAGAAAAATTTGTTATACAGTCATATATTTATATTATGTTAATAATATGTATACAATAATTGCGACCGTAGGTTTACTATGAAAACCGGCACATCTTGTCTGCGTATCTCTGTCTGTCTGTCTGTAAGTCACGCCTGACACTGTGGTTCTATGGGTTTGTCTGTGGTTCTATGGGTTTGTCTGTGGTTCTATGGGTTTGTCGCTCTGACATCATGCTCTGATGTCACCGTGATGTCAGGGGAACCACTCTTAACAGAATGGGTTTGCCGCTCTGGCTAGATGTCCCTTTTATGCCCATATATGGAGATCGCTGATGTTATCACGAGTCACACTTGCAAATTAATTACGTCGTTGTCCGTTTTATGCCCATATATGGAGATCTCTGTCCCGATGTCATAAATATTAAGCGCATATCTGGGAATGCCCATATTTGGTAATGCCCATATATGGGCATGTTCTGACATCACATTGTCGACTATCATGCAGGGGTCTCCATGGGTTACTGGTCCGATATACATCACTGGCAATGGCCAAGAATTGGCGCGACCTCGCCCTTTAGCGCATGTCGCCCTGAGGCGTCTTACTAGTACTATATTATTATGTTACAATTATGCTTGGTGTTTGTGTTATTGGCAAAGAACATAATAGGCTATATTTCTGTGGTTAATACATTGTTTGAATTGAATCAGCTCATTTCTTGTTTGGATAATCTTATCTTATCTTCTCCTACATTTCCTCTCTTGTCAACATCACCTTCTCCCTTTCATTTTCTTTCAGTCTCCTCATCTTCTCCTGTATCTCTGCCCTTCCTTAAGCTGAGCGTTGATAGACAGTCTTGTCCTTTTCATCTTTGTCTCAACAAAGACAGTAAACTCTGGGTCAATTTGGATATTTAATCTCAACCTTCACAATAACACAATACAAAACACAATAGATAGAGTATATTTACACCACCTTACCAGATCTAATGCTTATATTCTGTCGTGTTTATGATGTTTGTATGATAGAAAGGTCTACTAGGTAAATTCACCTTTTACCTATATAGAATATCGTATCTCCATACTTAAATTTTTAATGTTTTAAATGACTTGCATACCTACAAAATGCGGCAAGCAAAAGTAGCGGAAATAACGAATCCATGCGATGCAGTGGGAAATTATAGATGATATTTTTGAAAATATTTTACAGTGAAAATTGTTAAGTCAGTCTTTGGGTTTTATAAATGTTTAACCAAGGAAAAGAATTAAAGAAGTAGTTCACCCCCAAAATGACTTGTTTTCCATTGATTACTATTGCCATGGAGTTCAATAATATCTTTTGGGTATTTTTTCACATTTTTAAGACAATAATTTGATGACAATAAATTGACCCCCACTTATTCCGGATGGGGACCCAAATGCATTTGGGTAAATTAACTATAATCCATTTTTCGTCTTAGGAATGCAACAAATACACACAAACATTATTGAACTCAAGTCTCCATGGCATTAGTAATCAATGGAAAGAAAGTAATTTTGGGGGTGAACTACTCCTTTAACAAAAGCTTGTGTCTAAATAAAAAAATACATTGGATCCATTGGAACGCAGGTAATGTTTTTGAATTTCTGAAAAGTTGCAATTTTGGACATACAAGGCTTCCACGCGACAGCGCTACACGTAAAGCAACCAGGGCACCTCAAGGTTTGCTGAGTTGTTCACATAAACAAAGAACCACTGTGTGTGCGAGTGAAGAATGTGTAGCAGCGACAAAATCATCCACTTCACCACCTTGGAAAAAAATACACATGTCCTGACCTCAGTGGAGGATACAGCCATGCTCACTGTCCTCCAATACTCTGTGTGTGTGTGTGTGTGTGTGTGTGTGTGTGTGTGTGTGTGTGTGTGTGTGTGTGTGTGTGTGTGTGTGTGTGTGTGTGTGTGTGTGTGTGTGTGTGTGTGTGCGCGCGCGCGCGCGATCTACCGTATAAGCCTTCTGTACAGTATGGCTTCATGCAAGAATCATATGAAATGGACAGTTTGAGCTCTAGCAAATGGTGCATAATATGTTATATAAAACGCAGGAGAATGGATACAGTACATATAACATAAGTATAGTTTTCCAAAGCATTTTTGGCTCGGTGAGTGCATGTGTGAAGCACTTGTATTCTCAAAGTAAGTTTTCTACAAATTATAGCAACTAGTCCTTGCCCGTTCGAACATATGTGCTCCGAATTATGTGTATAGTTTGGGATATGGGGTGTGCACAATATATAATGATGATCATATAATGTGAGCACTGTTTCAGCACGCATATCAGACAGACAGACAGACATTCGTCGTTTATTATGCAGTATTTAATCTGAATCATTTGCTTCAAGACACTGTTTTACCATTGACTGCGTGCGTGCGTGCGTGCGTGTGTGTATGTACGTGCGACGCGTGTTTCCAGTGTTGTAACTTAACTAAGTACATTTACTTAAGTAAAGTACAATTTTGAGGTATTTGTACTTTACTTGAGTATTTCCAATTACCAATACTTTTGCTTCTACTCCACTACATCTCAGATCCAAATATTGTACTTTTACTCCACTACAATTTGAAAACTTTAGTTACTAATTACTGTTTAGATTGATTATCATTACAAAACATACATTAACGACTTCAGCCCTATATACATTTCGGCCATTTGAAAATAGCCAATCAACAAGCTCACAATGAATCGCAATCATTGTGAGCTTTTATATCTGCCATTTTCAAATGATTTGTATACATTTGAAAACTTGAAATGGGACATTCTGCACAATGAGTACTTTCTGCTTTTGGTACTTTAAGAAAATGTTGATACCAATAGATTTGTACTTATACTCAAGTCAATTTTGAATACAGGACTTTTACTTACAAGTAAGACGCCTAAGGGTGAAAATCTGTCTTCTGTCTTGGCCATCTGTCTTGGCCATGAATCCCTTTTATGCCCATATATGGAGATCCCTGCTCTGAGTATCTGACATCACAGAATCCCTTTTATGCTCATATATGGAGATCCTTGCTCTGAGTATCTGACATCACTGTGATGTCACCTGTGATGTCACAGTGATGTGTCAGGGGAACCAGTGTGTCAGGCGTTACAGACAAACAGACAGATACGGTCAAGCTGTGACGGTTCACAATCTAAACTGTAACAGAGTATTTGTACATTACAGTATTGGTACTTTTACTTAAGTTAAACGTGTGAACACTTTTTTTCCCCCCACTGTGTGTGTTTGCAGGTGAACGAGGAGACGGTGGAGAGACTGGTGGTCCAGTATCCACACATAGTTTTCAGCACAGTGATGCAAGACTGCAAGAGGACCCTGGAGAGAGCCTACCAAATGGGCTGGAGCCCCAACACATCCAACGCCTCGTAGCTACTGCTGGAACAGCCTCGCACACACGCGCACACACACACACACACACACACACACACACACACACACACACACACACACACACACACACACACACACACACACACACACACACACACACACACCACCGCAAATTGGCAGTCCAGTTTCTACGCACACACACACGCACAAGTGCATGCATGCGCGCATGCTCATACAGTACATGCACATACACCTATTGTAGGGACACACCTACTTACAGTACGTTACCCAGGCAGAGATGCTCGCATAGCTGTCAAGTTTACTTCTAACTCTACACACATGCATGAAGACATGTAGACACACACTCGCGCGTGAGCGTGCGCACGCACGCACACACACAAAATATATATATCTCTACACTTTTCATTTAGTTGGCCTTTGTTTGTTTTTTTGTTCAGTTATTAAGTTTGCATTTCAGGACTTCTCTTATTTTGTAGTCGAGTGATCATTTGTACACACACACACACACACACACACACACACACACACACACACACACCACCGCAAATTGGCAGTCCAGTTTCTATTCAGCGTCATCAGCAGGAGAATGCCGGTCTACACATTTTTCCACTTTGCATCCTCCACAACTACACTGCTAAAGTGAACTAGAGGCCCTGTAATGGCACCCAGTTTGTTCCTGGTCCAAGCCAGTGCACTAGAGGCTGATCTGTGTTGTCTGGTGTGGACGAGCTTTTAAGAGTGCTGGATCGTTACACTCACAAAGCCTCTTCAACACATCCTGAAAGGGGGGGGGGTTTGTCCATAGCAGGGGGGTCTTGACAGTGTCATCTCATTAAAGAAGATCGATCATGGGACCAGCACTGGGACCAGTAATTGATTGAGGAAAAACAAAACAAAAAAAAGACCTTAACAAACTTGTTGTGTTCCGCTTCAAATCACTGGTCTCATGTCTGTCCACTATGGTGTTTACTTCAACAACCAACCTAAAACCCCGTCACCCAGAGAACCGTGTAGTGACATCGCACAAGATGAGGAGCAGGACCCGGGAAGTCTTCCTCTTCTTCATTCGGAGACGCAACACGCAGCGATATGCCCAGAAGTCTGTCGGGCAAATCAGGACAGCATGTGTACGAGACCCCCAGGGTCTTCAGGCCGCGGTACAGAGGTTTGAGAAGTCTTCTGGTGTGTTCTTCCTATAGTTTTCCCCCACAGTGTTATTATCTGATTCACGTTACGTTGCTCAGACCCTTGTTGAGCCCCTGTGAAGGAACACGTAATATGCACATCGTCTGCACCACATTGGTGCAGAAGGAAAGGTTCAGGCTGGCTGCAGTCAGACCTGTGGTTCTAGCAGATACGTGGCAGGCATTGTTTGCATTCCAAAAAGTGCATGCTTTCAATTAAGATCCCAACACCTTTTTTCCCCTTCTAGCAGAAGACGGTACCTACACATGGTTTCAAGCTGAAACCAACATCTGTGTGGCCTAGAAACAATGCAACTTTTGATGTCATGCGTACTCTTAGGTTAGATTGAAGTGTCACCTTGAGTCGTTACATGCTAGAGCTAAGCAGTGCTTGAAATAGAAGTTGCCTTCGCCTTCAGACCCAGGGTCAATTTAACAAATCTTGAGTCCTGGCCACTTTGATGATAGAGAAGACAAAACGTTGCCTTAAGTGGTTTGTGGGTAATTGCCATCGAAACAGCTACTCAAAACAGACCCAGAATTTAACCTATGAACAATTTTGCTCTGGGTTGATCAGATCCAGATCTGAGATCTGATGAACTCTACTACTGTACAATATTTGATCCAAACCATACTTTAAATGTATATCCATCCCTATTAGAACCCATTCTTTGTTCTCTGTCGGTAATAGAGAATGTGACAATTTCTGACAAAGGTTCCATAATGCTTTAACTGAAGCATTTTGATGATGGCATATTTACTTCTACAGTATATGTAAAAACAAAAGAGGAAAAAAAAGAAGATTGGAACAAACCAAATGTGGATGGTTTCAAGTTGATGTCCTCCCATATCTGATATATTTCTTTTTGTCAAAGATGTTTACTATTTAGAGCAGCAATGTAATCAATGGTTTGGATTGTGCATTGGTCGTGAGACAAGTTTGACTTTCAGTTGAATTTCACAATACATGAATACTGTAGGGGATTATCTTAGCCAGATATTGTTTTGTTTTTTGAGAATATACTTGCAACATTAGCTATGTAGCGATCCATTGAGGGTTGTCATTATTAGTTATCTAGGATGTAAAAAAGAAAAAAGTTAAAAAATAAATAAAAGAAAAGGCAATGAACATCTGGCCCCAGAGTATAACCACGGCCAGTAGAACATAGTAGGACTGCTGTTCCATAGGGACTAGTGGTGTACATTATGCAAATATCTAGGGTATTTTTCTATGGTGTGAACCGACTCTGGGCTCAGACTCCATGCAAACTTATCACTCAGATGCTAAATGTAGTTTACTGAGCTTAGAGTTGGTGTAGGACTGTAATCTGTTACAGTACGTAGAGATTTCAGGCAATTAAAACACATTCATTTTACCCTCGCTAAGTACAGTACTTGTAGTCTTTACCCTTTGAGAGACTTTCTCTCTCATCCTCTCCCCCGCTTTCTCTCTTACCCTCTCTCTCTCCCTCTCTCTCCCTCTCTCTCTCTCTCTCTCCTCTGTTTCTCTCTCTCACCCCTCTGTTTCTGTTCTTTTGTAATCCCCACATGCACTTTCTTCTCTGCTTGATGTTGACACACTTGATCCCTGATTTGTTAAGGCAACCGTAAATGACTGGATTTACATAAAGATGAATAAAACACTACTACTTAAAGCTTGTTCTGTTCTGTTCTGTGTGTGTGTGTGTGTGTGTGTGTGTGTGTGTGTGTGTGTGTGTGTGTGTGTGTGTGTGTGTGTGTGTGTGTGTGTGTGTGTGTGTGTGTGTGTGTGTGTGTGTGTGTGTGTGTGTGTGTGTGTGTGTGTGGTAAGGCCGTAATATTCTGAAAGAAAATGTAATATTATCTTACATCGAAGCAGTGTTGCCCACTATATCAAACTCTTTTTTTTTTTTTTTTTATCCCTGATACCAATTTCAACCAGGCCATACATGGTCGACATCTATGTTATAATCACACACAAATACATACATGGCATTGTTAGGCAGAGCACAGGTGCAAGCCACGGTCAAATGCTTCAAGGCAGGTGATGGCAGGGTGTGTTCTCTTTTCTCTAGCGTTAGAAAGGCATTTGAATGAGGGGGTCAAAGGCCTTGAAGCTTCCACGCTACGCGTAATAAAGACGTCCTCCGCGGGGACCGACACCTAGCCACTCTCTACTCCCCAGAGCTCCCTGACACAAGAATCAACCGGCATCTCCTTTCAGGTAAACTTGTGATTTCAAGGTCAGCATTTTGTCGCGATCACAGGAGCTGCACATCTGAGACAAAGCGAGGAGGCATCAGCTTGCTGCGCAGCGTGACTGCAAAGGGCTCAAAGAGTAGGAAAAAAACTGTCAGTCAATATGTCCCCTGTCTTTGACAATATTGTCCCTTTCAAGTGCTTATTTCTTTGTTCAAGGTGTTTGTTTTGTTTCATGTGTGGGCATCAAACGCAGACGCTATAGCATCAAACGGGATCAGGGGGTTGACTCTCGCCAAATAGCTTCTTGGCATCTCCGTCCAAACTCACAAGTGTTTTGAGTCAGCACCAGATACAACTCTTACATACTTTTTTTTAAAAAACTTGGCATTTGGAAGGGAAAATAATTCATACAGTAGGTGCTGAGGGACCTTAGAGCTTACAGCTGAACCTACAGCTAAACTTAAGATAGAATCTGTGCCTAATACGAACTATGATTAATTAATTAAACAACGAAATAATGCCTAAATTAAAACCTGGCTATTTATGCAAGGCATCATGGGTATTGTCCTGTGAACCGATCTATGCGAGTTTCATAACGTCTTCAGCCAACATATAGAAACATGTAGTATCCAGCCAAAAAATGGATACTTGGTCTTCAGCCAACATATTGGCTGCCCTCCCTTCTCCATCTTTCTCTCCTCTTCTAACTTCCACCCTGCTACCTTACCAGAGTAACTAGAAATACTGTTCCTACGAAACAGTGTTGGCTCGCATGGAACACCATGTATGGGTACAAAGATCTACCCAACAGGCACTTGGTCTATAAAGTTTTGGTATGACATACTCGCCTTAGCGAGCCCACAATCACCGTTCAGCGAGCCCACGTGTTGTTATTTATATCAGGTGATGTCACCAAGAGCAACAGCGCTGCTCCTCATTGGCTAAGGGCCCTGCTTTTGTACTTTCGGTCATTTGTTTGAGGAGAATAACCTTGGTCTATAAAGTTTTGCTATAACCTATTGGTCTCGCCTTTCAGCGAGACCACAATTAGTTTGTTTCCCACATGTGCTGAGGCCTTGCCCTCGCTGCCTCCTTTCCACAAGCCCTTATAAAAATACATGAGCGATAATCTCTCTGCTGCATTAGTTCTCTGCTGCTTTTAATTGTATTTGCATGCAGGCCTACAGGATGTCACTACTTTTCGCAATGCGTGGGTGTGTGACACACGAGTTCATGGGTAATGCTCATGGCCTAGCCTCTTTCTGGTGCAAGGGTCAAACTTTTATTTGGTCCACCTTCAGGGCACAAAATATCAAACTAAATATGCATTCTCTTCCCCATGTGCATTGCACTGGCCTTGACCAGACCAATGCATTGGCTTGTTTCTCACTACATTCATAGAAGGCATGCTGATTCTGGAATGACTTTATGTTTTTTTCTCTGCTCTGCTGTACAAATTAGCTATTCTGCCTCTGTCTTGCCTTTCCATTTCTCTGTTGGGCAAATCATGTGGTGCGCTGGACTTTTATGGTGGCCAATTAATGCCTTTGCAAATGTGAGTGTATGCCATCGATTCTCCTGCTGATCGAGGTGGATTCCATCAACGCACCCACGTACTGTACCTCGGACCACTGCAATATTCATCAAGGTGGAACAAGGTGTTCTTCACCGGGATGCAGGAGTGCCCTTCAGAGGAGTGGGAAGAAAAAGAGCGTTGGGCCAAGCGGAATAGCAATAGAGAGCAGTAATTAAACTTGGTAAATATTCATGTGGTCATTACATTTTTAATGAGGCGCTCTGATAAGAATCGACACTGACCATACAGGACATTTGTCATGTCGGGTTTGCAAGGACGTTGGTCCCGCAATCCCCAGAAATTAGTATTTTTTGAGACCTAATCATAGCTGACATTGAAGAATGTCCTCCACTAGAAAAAGGCACAGGGTTTCTTTGAAATCCCCCAACAAGAATTCATATGAGCCCATCATAAGCACCTGTCAGCAGCTTCAGAGACCAGTGCAGGGAGGAAACCACGGCTCTGCATATGATCATGCTGTAGCATCACAGGTTGAATACGTAAACGGTGCATCTTATCACACATGAAGGAAGGAAGGAAGAATCATCAGCTTGCTAGAACATTCTCTGTAGTATGGATTACTATACAGTAGGGCATTCACCAAATATTCGAATATCAAAGTCACTATTCGACGTTGTTCACCGAAGTCGTATTTTTCGTGCTTTTTTTGTTTGTTTGTTTCCTCTTTAAAAAAAGATATAGTTTATAATGCTCGGCTAGATAGGAAGTCATAAGAATGAGTTGTTAATGCCCCTGGTGGATGAATTTGTTAATGCTCTATACCAGGGGTTCTCAAACCTTTTTAGGCCATGACCCCCCAAAATAAACATATTTGAACTGGGGACCCACACCCTGACAAGCACTTGGAATTGTAGGTATTACATTTAATGTGACTCGGTTCCACAGATAAATATTGTGAAAATAGCAGATCTACATGCTCACAATGCCTCGCAAGAGCATTTAGATCTGCTATTTTCACAATGTTCGCCTCTTGCTTACTTAATATTTGACAGTTTGGCCAGTCCTGTCGAATATTCGACTATTCAAATACTTTGAGGTAGAATAATTTGAATACTAAAAATCACTATTCGTGAATGCCCTACTGTATAGTATGGATTACTATACAGTGCACATCTAAGATGCACCAGCAATGCCTCAGGATTGCCAGTTGAATTGTACATGAAATAACTTGTTGAGCCACATGGTCAGCAGAGCATTTGATCTGAGCTAATTATCAGATATTAGAGGCAAAAATTGTGAAAATAGCCGATCTACATGCTCACAACGCCTCACATTGCGAGACGTTGTGAGCATGTTATACGTTGTACAAAATGCAATTCCTCAACTCTTAGTGCTCGTAGGGTGGGGGGGTCCCCACTTAAAATATGATTATTTTGGGGGTCACGGTCTGAAAAGGTTGAGAACCACGGCATTAGGCCAAAGTACCAGTTGTAACCACTAGCTCAGAGGCCTTGTGGTTAGAGTGTCTGCTCTGAGACAATATCCCCACATCCATGCCACTCTCCACATGCCAGTACTGTGTACTACGTCTACGTCATTGCAAAATATACACAGACTTTACAAGCATTGCTATGAGCAGGCAGTTAAAAGAGAAAACCACAAATATCAAATCGACCATAGCATCACATATTTGGCCAGAAATTCTTACTTGACTTGTGCATGCTGAGTTGTTAATTGCTTCCACAAAGTCCATTCCCTTGACTAGCTCAGATCATAGCCTGGACGCCAATGCACAGTGCAGCGCCTAGTCACGCTGCTAGCATATATTTGGTACTTCCGTTTAAAACAACGCAGCCCACAAGTGGGAGACTAAAGTTGTAGTAGGCAGAACTCTCACAAAGCACACTGCAGTCCCGAATACTAGTAATACACCCCAGGGCGACATGCAACCTCGCCCTAAAGGGACAATTCTTGGCCATCTAGCCAGTGATGTATATCAGACCAGTTACCCATAATGGAGACCCCTGGTACCTGGTACGTACAGTACAATCCCTTTTATGCCCATACATGGAGATCCCTATCTGAACCAGCCTCACAGTTATGGGCCATGTCTTGGCCATCTGGCCAGTGATGTATATCGATGACATCAGGGATCTTCATATAATTATGGGCATAAAAGGGATTCTGGGGAATACCCATATATTATGGACTTTTACATAGGTGATGTCACCTGTGATATCACCTGTGATGTCACAGTGATGTGTCAAGGGAACCACAGTGTCAGGCTTGACCTTCAGAGATACACGGATACGTGGACAAGATGTGCCGTTTTTTATTGTAAACTTGCGACCTACGCTTGCAATAATGACTGGGGCTGTCACTCCATTCTGTTGAAGCCATAGCATATGCTGTACACCAAGTCTCATATTCGGCTAGCAACAAATTGATGTATTCAGTTTAATTATTTTGGGTAACCTCTCCTAGAGAGCTTTTCTTTGGCTAATAAGCTGCGTTTTCTTTTCTTTCCTGTGGTTAAATAGGCCTTAGCTTAGGGAACTGTCCCCCCCTCCCATGGTCATCGTTCTCTTTCAGACTGTGGAGGGTCTATTCAGAGCTAAAAGCTCCCATCATACTACACTGAATCAACTTTACTCTGGCACCTCCCCACATTCCCTCTGCCTCACCCCTGGCCTCTACAAAACCAGACTCTTCCTTCCTCCTGGAAATTGTGTCAGTCATTTGTCTATGTCTGGACCGAGTGCTCCATGAACTCCCAATATTTATCAACCTTTGAAAAAAAATTAGCCAATCTCTTGTCCATCATCGTATGCTGTTCTCGCCCCACTCTCCCAGGAGAGCTGGGAGGTATTTTGTTTGCCTTGCTACCTGCGGTATTGTGTTTGCTCACTGACTTTTGTTGGTTCTGCAATCGGGCGAAAGAGAGCGGCTTTGAATAGCGAAGCTGTTAATGGGTTGACTTTGTAATTGACACTGACTTTGAGCTGCAGGATATTGTGCTCCGTGTTGATATTAATGAATCCAGAAGACCCAGAGCAGGCCAGGACCCATGGAGACCCATTCTAGAACACCAGGGAAGACTGTTAGGATTACACCCGCTCATTCACTTCTTTTGGTCGCCTGCGGTCAGCAGAAAAAGAGTTCTCCCCTGTGCATCCGAAAATCCAAAGCTTCAACATGATAGGCAGTGGCAGCCCTTAGTTTGATCTCTCAATGTGTATGAATATGAATTCTATACTGTAAAGGTTTGCCCCCTCATCCGGAGGGAGCGCCACCAAACTGCCCTCTCCTGTCCAACTTCATGAATGTAAAAGAAATGTGACTTCTTAATCTGCAGAATTCTACGTTGTGTCCTCAGTCCTCACCCACATTTCTGTCAGTGAGTATATTTTTAAAGATATTTTTGGGGGCTTTTTGCCTTTATTGTAGGGCATTCACCAAATATTCGAATATTTGAATATTCGAATATCAAAGTCACTTTTCGACGTTGTTCACCGAAGTCGAATATTCGCTTTTTTTTCTCTCTCTTTAAAAATATATAGTTTATAAAGCTTGGCTAGATAGGAAGTCATAAGAATGAGTTGTCAATGGTTCCCAAGCCTTTTTAGGCCGTGACCCCCAAAATAAGCATATTTTAACTGGGGACCCCCACCCTGACAAGCACTTGGAATTGTAGGTATTACATTTAATGTGACTCGGTTCCGCAGATAAATATTGTGAAAATAGCAGATCTACATGCTCACAACGCCGTTGCGAGGCATTGTGAGCATACAGATCTGCTATTCTCACAATGTTCGCCTCTTGCTTACTTAATATTTGACAGTTTGTCCAGTCCTGTCGAATATTCGTCTATTCGAATACTTTGAGGTCGAATAATTCGAATACTTAAAATCACTATTCGTGAATGCCCTACTTTATTGATAGGTGTACAGTAGGCTGACAGGAAACAGGGAGAGAGTTTGGGGGGTGACACGCAGGTCATCAGGATCAGGACTCGAACCTGCAACGCTGCAAGGGCTGGATTACCAGCCTAGTTCCTGGACCACTACCCTGTGGCCCAGGCTGAGTGAGAATATCAACCAATAACAGCATTTAATCATGGCAATGCAAGTACAGTATGTGCACAGATCGTAATGAAGTCACAGTGGTTTCCTCGCTGCGTGGCGCTGTGTAAATGTTGTCGTGCTGGAGTTAATTGCAGTGTTTAGGCAGAACTCACTCCAGCTTCCAAGTGACAAAGGTTAATGAGCAACAGAAGGATCTCCATACACGATATGTTGACATTTAACTCTCAAAAACTAGAGAAAGAACCCCCATTCAGAGGCACTGGGAGGGGATTGAATGTGGGGCTGAGAGGGGGGTGGGGTAAACGATACTTCAATAAACACCCTCATTTCTATGCAAGATTTGGCGTTCATATGCAGATTTGGTGAGGGCATGACATTTAAAAGTAGTTCATTGTGCAAATCTTTGTTTTTAGGCTGGAAAAGGTCATGGTTAGTCAGTCTTTCATCAGGGAGACGCACCTCCAGCCCAGCTGCGGTTGGGGTTGTGTCGTTCTCTGCTGACTGCTTCAGGGGTGTCGCACCGAATTCTGGGCCCTGGGTACAAGGATTCACTCACATTTTGTGCTTTAACTATTGAAAAATAGCAGATATACAAGTTCACAGCGCGGCACAGAGTGCTTGTAGATCTGCTATTTTTGAGAAAATCTTGAAGATTTGTGCGGAGTCTGAATATTTCAAAGGTTCTTTTTTGAAAAACCCATGTTTCTATGTCAGTGGTGCTCAAATATTCTCATGTGAAGGACCCCCAAAATGATAAGTATTTGGCCACAGACCCCCATCTCAAAATATTTAGTTCCAGGGACCACCCAGTAGCAAAATTTCGGTTACAAATGTTCGCTTATAAAATACATCTATTCTATTCTATTCTATTCTATTCTATTTTTCAATAGCTAAAGTATAAATTTAGGCCTAGAATTATTGAATGCTTTAACCAGTGAAAAATAGCAGATATACAAGCTCACAGCGCGGCACCGAGTGCCGAGCTGCAAGCTTGTAGATCTGCTATTTTTGAAAAACAGTTAAAAAAAATAAAAAAAACCTTAGAAGGATTTAGAAGACACTTATAGAATCGGGTCAAAATATTCAAAGATTTGCAAAAAAATTCAAGATTTTTCAAAAATAGCAGATCTACAAGCTTGCAGCGCGGCACTCGGAACTCAGTCCCACTCCCCCCCCTGTGACGCCCCTGACCCCTTCCCGTGTCTCCCATCCCCTGTTCAAGGTGGCTCATGAATATGTATATACACAAACTGTTTGGAAAATGAAAATGAATCTGCTGCCCGGTGGGAGATGACTCAGGCTATCTGTTTTCACCAAAGAATGCAATTTTCATCCCCAGAATGAGAATGTTCCTTTGTTCCCTTTCTCATACTGTACGCTGAACTGTCTGAATATCAAATTAAACATGTTGCTTCCACTATGGCAGCTTGATGAGGTCTAATTTTTTGGTTTTATTGCAATGCGTAGTTCCTCTTACCACGTTGCTTGCGGCTCAGCATTTCTTTCTAATGTTCCTCCCATAAGAATTTGTTGTTTGGCTATTAGCTCTTCGGTACCACATTTTGTTTCATGAGACTCGGAGAGCAAAACACTGGGTGGCTCCAGAAGGGATACAGTGATGTTAAATGGATTTATTGCCTGTAATATTGTGTCCATATTTAGGGTATTACCGTCCTAACAGGCAACACTGGTGAGAAAACAGAATGAATTGGAGCTACAGCAGGTGCACAGATTGAAAATTTTACACCTGGTTTCACCTGAATAGCACAAATGAATACATAATTGCTCCATTTCATCACTTCCCTTCACTGGGTGACATTAAAGCGGCACTTGGAGAGAAAGGAATAAGAATGAATACATCTAACCGGGGACTTGGGTAATGTTCAAATTTGATCATGCATATTTCAATTTGGGGTTTCAGCTTTGAAAAAAAAAAAAAACATCTGCAAACTTTGATTTAGCTGTTGCATTAACACTTGGGGAGCCAAACGCGTTCAGGGACGAGTTATGGCCACTAGATGTCACCCTGCCACAGGAAGTTATATCGTCGAGGGACGAGTCAACAAATAGTTAACTTTTCGAGACCGCAGCTTCCCTTTGCATGCCCTGAATCCATTACGTCACCCAGCCAGGGCAGGAAGCCCCCTGTCTCTCCCCACACGGAAGGATTTTACATGGCTTTAGATTCTACTTTGAAACATAAGAACGGCTTTATCTGAGAATGAGGTAAAAACAGCCCCATGGAGGCAGAGAGCTGATTGTTTTCACGGCGACACTTTACCGCGAATTTACCGCGATTTTTTTACCGCGAGTTTCGCGAGCGTTTGTAAACAAATGGAGTACCTCCTCAATCTTCTCTGGACACGCACGTGCACACGCACGAAGCTTGCGGGGCTCATCAAAACATAACGTAAGTCAATGGTGGCACCAGCAACAGCTATAAATGTTATAAACCTTGGCCGCCCATGTGTTAAGGTTCCTCCAATGGCACACAGGTCTTATTTTCATGCATAAATATAACTCCTTAATTTAATCAATATGGGGTGGCAGTAGTTCAAGGGTAGAGTGGCTGGTAGAGCTGCCGGATGGGAACCATGAGGTTCCGAGTTCAATCCCGGGCCCCCCCCAGAGTTAGTGTCGAAGTGTCCTTGAGCAGGATGCTGAACCCCTAATTGCTCCCGATGTTCAGATTGGTGCCTTGCATGGTTTCCTCTGTCATCTGCGTATGAATGTGTGTGGGAGTGGGTGAATGTAATGCGCAATCTATGTAAATCGCTTTGGATAAAAAGCCCTATATAAATGCACCATTTACCATGTGATTCATCGGGCGCTCTGTTTTCCCGTGCACAATCGACCACCCCCCCCCCCCCTCCCCGCCGGTCCATCCCTGTTCTGAAGCCACAGATGGCCAGCGTCAGGACCGGCCCAGATTTGGGGGTCTCCCAGCCAACTGCTTTGACGTGTCAGACATGCTGGTATGCCTTGTCACTCCCCACTCCTCCACCGTAACAAAAGGCCAGGGGCCGACTCCCCTCTGGAGCGCCGGGGCCCGAGTGGCTCGCGGGGCCCTGAGGCGTGACGGAGCCCCAGTCTCAAGGCCAAGAGTGCACCCCCAGACCTCCTTTGAAGCCCGGTCCCCCTCTGTCTTTCTTCCCCGCTCCCCTTCCTTATTCCTCCTCCTGGAACCAAGTGTCCATTTAATCCTTCTCCAATAACTGCTGTCTCCAATCCGCTTGACACACGCACGCACGCGCACACACACACACACACACACACACACACACACCTACACACACACACACACACACACACACACACACACACACACACACACACACACACACACACACACACACACACACACGCCCCTTCGAGTTTCCATCTCTCACCACCCAAACCCTCTACTGAACATCCACTCCACCCCCACCTCCCCAATCCCCTATGCCTTTCTCCTCCATACCCCCCCACCCCCACCCCCACCAAACTTCAGTGGTTCAAACATACCACTTTCCAGATCACTCTCTCCTCCTGCCTCACCCTCCACCACCGCCGCCGCTCCACCCGCCTCGCTTTGCCTTCCATGGGTGTGTATTTCACGCCCTGGTGGACGGACAGGCTCCGGGTGATTTCCCAAGATGGAGGCTGAAGGTTGGGCAGGGACCAGTGGTGTGGAGTGATGTCAGCGCGGGGACTAGGGTTTGCGTGTGTGCGTATGTGTGTGTGTGTGTCTGCGTGTGTTCTTGTATCACTATACTTGTGAGGGCCAAAATGTCCCCACAAGAATAGTAGAATTTGAGAAATTGACATTTGTGAGGCCATGTACGTGTGTGCTTGCGTGGTGCCACTCCACGTCTGCCTGACTGCATGCGTAGGAGTATGTTTTGAACTCCTTTCAGGAGGCCAGCTGTACAAATGCTGTTCAGAATAAGAGAGGTGTTGAATTAACAGGCCATAGAGACCCCCCACCCCACCCAACCCCCCCAGTCCTCCATGTTGCTCTGCACACTGACCTGAGAATAATGAGGCAGAGATATATTACAATGGCCCTTTATAGGCTGCGCACTAGAACATTACGGGGCCGGAGGGGGCTAACGGTGCAGGTCCGCGGAAAACCAGATGAAATGACAGTGCACGGAGCCAACGGAGCGTAATGAGAGTCTTGTGTTTTGAATAAGAGTGAAATTGGGTGAATTCGCACAGGATGTGGGCCAGCGCAGCCTCCGCGCTGAACCCTGCGGAGAGTCTTCTGGGATCCCTTTCAAACCAGGATGACCGTGTGGCTCCGTCAGCGCGGAGCGGCGGTGACTCTGTCAAAGGAATAACAAAAGCAAAACAAAAACATGAAAACGGTGGTATTTTTTTTCCTTTATTTACTTGCCGTCGTCGGTTTCTTTCGCCCCAGAGCTGTGAGTGCATTTTTTTCGTCTTCCCAGAGTAATCCCTGTTTCACGCTCATTCAAGGTTCACCTTTTCACACCGTGGGGAATTACGGTGATCTACAGCGTTAGCCGCGGAGCGGGTCATGCATTTGGAGCGTTCAGGTGTTAATTGGCTCGCGCGGGGCCGTCCCCGCAGAGGGTTTTTGAGGGATGAGAGAGCGTTATTTGTAGCTGCTTTTCCCCGTCACTGTTTTACCCCACATCTCTGGGGATTTGCAGCGGTGTCCTATACCGGTCACTAGACAATTTGTCTGAGACTGCTCCCAACTTGGGCAGAATATGAATAGAGCTGTATGGATATATATATATATACAGAGAAATAGAGACATGTACTGTACTATAAACCACAGGGAGGCTGTCTCTCAACCAGTGGACCTGCAGGGGTCCTGGAGGGGTTTTCAATGGGTCCCAAGTAGGGATGGGACCATATAAACATTTCATATCACGATTATTGTGACGAAAGAAATCGCGATTTACGATATTATCGCGATAATCAAAATCCATTATCCTGGGGCGGAACATTTGCCAAAAAAATAGCAGATCTACAAGCTCACCCTTGTAGATCGGCTATTTTTTGGCAAAGACATTTGATAGAGAGTGAAAAAAGAATGTATCAAGTATGTATATTATAAGTACCTTTTACCAATTATAGAGGGTTTATGTGGTACCGGATATGCAGCTCGGCAAATAAAAGGTGAATTGATCCGAGTGCATGACGGAGGACGATATCACAATATATTAAATCTCCACGATACGATTATCGTGAGTGTTTTTTCCAACAACCCAACAGTCCCAAGCAAAATGAGGAATGGTTTAACCTCTTAAGCCCTATTGTATTTTTTTCTACAAGGTCACGTCATGTTGCATCACGACATGATCCGCTATTCTCAAAAAAACAATTTGATGGGCGGGTGGTGGTCTATGGCTAAATACATAGCCTATAAATTTGAGAGTCCGACATGAAAATGTCTGAGAGGCTGTAAACTAAATGGCCTTTGGTTTTCATCTGAAAGCATCTGGTAAATGGTCACTGTGCCAAACACAGTGTCACAACAATATTTATGCATAGACGTGGTTACATTTTATGTCTGCAGTTGGGCTGCATTTGACTCTTGCTATGCAACTGTCCTTAGGGACAGGTAAACCAGCCCTACATCATGTGTCAGCTGATTCACTGCTCTCAGCTACGTGACAGTCAAGCGTGTTTCTCCATTTGGTTTTCTGTTGCACTCACGTATTGTTTCCATTCCATCACCAAACGTGACTTCATTGAAATAACCCAGAAATAAACCAGGATCTGTATCTCCAAACTAAACATCTTGAACAATGATGCAGGCACCAGCAGCTTTAGCGCCAGAGAGTACGAAAGTCTGTGTGTGTGTGTGTGCAGGGGTGTCGCACCAAATTCTGGGCCCTGGGTACAAGGATTCACTCACATTTTGTGCTTTAACTATTGAAAAATAGCAGATATACAAGCTCACAGAGCTGCACAGACAGAGTGCCGCGCTGCAAGCTTGTAGATCTGCCACTTTTGAAAAATTGTGAAAATGAAGTACTTTGAAAAACACATACCGGTATATTCAAAGATTTTCACCCATTGTCATGACTTTTCAAAAATAGCAGATCTACAAGCTCGAGCTTGTATATCTGCTATTCATATAGTATAAAAGTATAAAATAATTAAGGCCCCTCCACCTTGGGCCCTAGTAACTCAGTCCCACTTCCCCCCCCCCCCCTTGTGTGACGCCCCTGTGCGTGTGTGTGTGTATACTATAGGCGTACGTGACCAGCCTACAACAGTCCAGGCCTGTCTCTTTCTTCTCCTCCCACCATTGTAATGCTGTGAGCAACACGTAAAAGCCAGTGTTCAGGAAATTAATTTCTGTGGTAGTTACTGACAAGCTATGTCCTCACCGCTATTCTTCCCTGAGACTTAAAAGAACTGGCTGTTTGTACTGAAAGGAGCGTTGAAAGGAAATAAAGCAGGGGACAGACTTTGAATTGTTTTCCTTATTCCACAGAGCGTTTTTAGACAGGCCTTTGTTTGGTACCGTTCTTGATGTACCGTGGTACCGTTCTTCTACTGTTGATGGGAGCTCGATTTAAAAGTAGCATTGTTTCACAGCACACGTCAAGTTACTGCTGTTTGATGCCATGGTTAAAGTGGTTAAAAAAATGTGAAGATCAAAGTTTTAGGGGGAAAAATAATTATTGTATTTTCTTTTATTCTCCAAAAATAGAAGATCTACTGTACAAGCTCACAACCTTTTTTTAAACCCTATATTTAATAATAATTTAGAATTATTTTGTGTCATGTGTTTGTTTTCAAGTTATTCCTGTCTTATTGGACAACACAAAGATATAGTCAATACAGGTCTTGAACCAGTTTTGAACTCTGGATGTTGTGATTATGTGGTCAGTCAGTGCACCCACTGGTTGACGCATGAGCCGTTTGATCTTTAAAGCAAAAATCTACCGCATGAACAACAAGTTTTAAGGAAAACAAGTTGACCAACTCTCTCAAAACTCACTCACAGCTTTAATAGCATATAAATAAACCTTGTTTTCTTTCTTCCTTTACTCTTATCTCATGGTGTAAATTGTTTTTGTTCTTTACCCCCTCATATTATCAAAAGACGGCTCCAAGCAAAATGTGTTCCAATATACAGAATTTCTAAACGGCACAGTGGGTCAGGGCAAGGTTAAGGATTGACTCATGTGAGGTGAGTCAATAGAATATCAGCTGTAAATGATTGGCCTGAACACTTTGTTTCAAAGCCAAGATAATGCGTCTGTGGAATGTTTGTTTTATGCTTTCTTGACGGAAGATAACAGATCATTTTCATAAAGGAGAATTAGCTTGACTCCTCCAACTGTTGTGCCATAAGGTTGTTGTTTTTCTTCCACTTTAAGTCTCCTTGAACTCCCCACCTTGTCCTCCTGAATCTTTATTTTCCAGAATGTGTGTTTGGATTTGGTCTTCTCCCATGCTCTATATCAGAGGTGAGGCAGGTTTGAGCTGTTGATTCTGTGTCATACAGAGGGGTAAGATTTGCATCTGGGAGCAGGGAGGAACCAGGTCAGTGCTGGTCAATATGACGGCTTGTCTGAATATGAAGTGATTTGCAGTCCACCAGAGAAACTGTGCTGACTGTGTTCAGCCTCTCCCTCCCACGCTGAGGTAAAGGAATGTAGAGATTAATATGAAATTCATGAATAATCCTCCTGACCTTATCATTGAGTTGGTTAAACTGCCCCCCAGGACCCCTCTGCAATGCTGTAAATATAAGATACTTAATAATTAAATGGGCAGACATTTCTGAATGCGTGTGACTAGTTTAGTGGGCGGTGTAAGTACTGTATGTGTGTGGAGACACACTTGCACAGCCTCGCGCTTGTGCGTAAAGGCAGAAGATGTGCAAATCAGGATGTATCTGCTTGTGTTCTCCTGCACAGTAAAGCGGTAAATGGTGCATTTATATAGCGCCTTTATCGAAGGCGCTTTACAGAGATTACATTCACCCATTCACACACACTTGCATACACCGAAGGCAGAGGAAACCATGCAAGGCACCAACCTACTCATCGGGAGCAACTAGGCGTTCAGAATCTTGCTCAAGGACTCTTCGACATTAACTCTGGGGGAGCCCGGGATCGTACTGGGAACCCTTCGGGTTTCTCTACCCCTGAGCCACTGCCGCCCCACATTATAAGTGTATCTCTTTCCTTGTTCAAACCATATGGAAAAGCACAGCACATCCAAAAAAGCAAGATATTTGCAATTTTGCCACTATGATGACCCCAAATGTTGCTTGCTTGAGCAGCCTTGCTAAATCATTAGAGTAGAGTAATCATGAGAGACCCTGCTTTGTCCCTCTGCAGTAGGACAATTGTGGTGCTTTTAGATTGATTTCATACAAAAATATTCCTAAAATAAAATATGGCCCAGGAATAAGTTCACCGTTTATAGCGGTTTCTTTTTAGCTGTTCTGTCATAAAATATCAAATTAGAGATTGATAGATAGAGATAGACATAGAGCCATGTTTGAAGTAGTGTGGTTTTAAAAAGGGTGTGGACCATGTGGTCATTTCCGGGATTTTTGCCCCCGGTTAGAGCATTACTCACAGTTCCTAAGTTGTTCCCGGGGGTCATATTAGCCAAGAACAGTTGACATATTCTCTCCTAAATTAACTGCATTGGTATTTTAGCCAGGTCCTAGACTAATTAAAATACAGGGAAATCACATGATTAATGTGTTTAATGGGCTTATCTCTCTGATCACTCCTTTTGTGAACGATAAGACCTCTCCCACCAAGCCCAGCCAGGTGGAGCTGCACAGGGGCGTCACACCAAATTCTGGGCCCTGGGTACAAGGATTCACTGCGGGCCCCCCCATGAATGTTAACTATTGAAAAATAGCAGATATACAAGCTCACAGCGCGGCACCGAGTGCCGCGCTGCAAGCTTGTAGATCTGCTATTTTTTGAAAAATCGTGAAAATGTGTGCAAGAAACCTATGTCAAGGACCCCCAAGATGATATGTATTTGGCCACGGACCCCGATCTCAAAATATTTAGTTCCAGGGACCCCAGAAGCAAAATTTGAGTTAGAAATGTTCGCTTAAAAAAGACATATATTCAAACATTTTCAAACATTTTCACAACTTTTCAAAAATAGCAGATCTACAAGCTCGCAGCGCTGCACTCGGTGCCGCGCTGTGAGCTTGTATATCTGCTATTTTTCAATAGATAAAGTTATTAGGGCCCCTCCAACCTTGGGCCCCAGGAACTCAGTCCCACTTTCCTACCCCTTGTGACGCCCCTGGAGCTGCAGCCTTTGGCAACAGAGGAACAGACCATGTCTCACATCATTGAATGTTGTCCGCCCCATGGTGACTTATTATCTTATCTGTGTATGTTGGATATGATTTTGGAACATTGGACATTCTGTGAACTGTCGAATGTCTCCACAGCTGTGGATTTGACCAAACCATCCATACCAGACAGAACCTGTACTCATCGCTGAACATGACATTTGGGGTCGTGGCCTGAAAAGGTTGAGAACCACTGAGCTACAGTATGGGGCGGCTATAGCTAAATCTCTAGGGAGGCCACCCTCGTTCCAGGGAGTCTTAAGTATAAATGTTTCCCATAGCAAGACACTTAACCTTAACAGCTCCCCACCGAGAGTGCTCGCTGCTCATCAGAGCGCAAGCCATCTGCTGGCTGAATGCAGAAAAGTAATTTCACAATCATGATTACCGCTTTGTGTGTGTGTGTGTGTGTGTGTGTGTGTGTGTGTGTGTGTGTGTGTGTGTGTGTGTGTGTGTGTGTGTGTGTGTGTGTGTGTGTGTGTGTGTGTGTGTGTGTGTGTGTGTGTGTGTGTGTGTGTGTGTGTGTGAGAGAGAGACTGTGTGAGAACACAAAATACAGCCCATCTCATCCATGGCGTCACAAACACACCAAATAACTGCCACAGTGGCAAACTGGTACGCCATGCGGGCGGACTCCATTCATCAGCCCTGTCAGCTCAATAACATCGATGGCTCCGTGGCCAATGGTTAATCCAGCTACTTAGAGGTCCAGAGAGCCCGGCTCTCCTCTGATCACAGCAGATGAGTCCAATTCTCAGCCACAACCTTATGTGTGTACTCACTTGATTCTTAATCGCCGTCTGTCTGCACTCCAGAATCTTCGCTCAGATCCTTTGAAACGAGTGTGATAGCGCTGTGTGTCTGTCTGGAAAAGGCCAGCCTGGAGACTCGTACAGAAGTCGACAGTGTTTTTTGCAGCATTGGACAAGTGTTTTCTCACACAAATTCCATCTTAAAAGA
The DNA here is from genome assembly GCF_963921795.1 of Nannobrachium achirus. Lineage (NCBI taxonomy): Eukaryota > Metazoa > Chordata > Actinopteri > Myctophiformes > Myctophidae > Nannobrachium > Nannobrachium achirus. The sequence goes on along the minus strand of NC_137832.1, from coordinate 41,076,719 downwards.
GCCGTGTAAGACTAGCGTGTGAGAGCGATTGTAATGCAAATTTTCCCTGAAATGCAAAATGGGACAAAGCATCGGCGGTTCGATTCCCACTGCGTGTCTCTTGCTTCCTCTGTGGAAGGGCCCTCTGAGATCCGAACTCTTTTACTCGGCTGCTGTTTGGTAGGTTGTCTGTCTCTCTGTACTACTCCCTGTAGAGCTCCCCCCTCTGATCCTGGATCTGCCAGCTTTAGCGGCTTGTATCCTCCCCAGTGTAATTCTCCCTGTGGGTCCTGCATGTGGAGGAGGATTCTCTTGTCTGAGATCTGTGCTTTTAAACGCACACATCAATTCCGCTAACTTTCATTGATTCCACTCAATGTGAAGGGTCATGCTTGCTTGTTTGAGGAGTCTCTGTGTTGTGTGTTGTGTGTTGTGTGTGTGTGTGTGTGTGTGTGTGTGTGTGTGTGTGTGTGTGTGTGTGTGTGTGTGTGTGTGTGTGTGTGTGTGTGTGTGAGGCACACAAAGGGTATTTGAGGTTTCTGCTCGCATGTCTTTTGTTCTTCTCCGTATATATCAGCAACATGAAGATGGTGAAAGACCTCATGCAGGTCAGTAACCCTATCCAGCCTTTATATTATGTGTCGAACTCTAACCCATGTTCCTCTCAGCCGCGTCCTCTTCCCTCTGGCTCTAACCTTCAGTCTTTCTCGCCTGCACCCTCATCGCCCATCCATCGCCTCGGATCCATGGGGTAATAAACACGATGACACTCAAACTGACCTCTCTAAACATAAAGCTCATCAGAGAGAGCACTGCCCGCTGTCTACTAAGGGCAGGAATCTCATTTTTTCCTTCGCTCTTTGTTCCTGGTTACAAAGTGAAACGGGTGGTAGTACAGAAAAGCACACTGACTTTGAAGGTTTGCTAGAGAAATATCACAGGCCATGTGCTCCAAAGCCGCCCGCGCACCAAAAGATCCGATCAATACTTTTCATATTCCAGAGCAGCGGGGCGTTATCGACCCGAGCCTTCATGCGGCCTCCCGACTTCACAATTTTGTGCGGCGCGCCGTTCCAAAATATGTTATTTTAATCAGCGAAAGTCACACTCAGCTTGACAGGTCCACTCTCTCTACAAAATGCATTCGATGTCTCCCCCACGTCGCTCTCTCATCCTGTCTCCTCATCTCGCCTTCTTCTCCCACCATCGCATGGATTGATGGATCGCAAAAGCGGTTCTGTCCACGGAACAAGTGTCTAAAGTGCTGCTGTCAGATTCAAAGTGACACAGTCAGAAACAGAGGCATCCGCAGAAGTGCACGTGTCCTTACCAAAAGGAGTGACACATTAAAGGGTGTTTGACAGTGTAAGAAGCCGAGTTGTTGTCTGAAAGTGTCTTTTCTGTGAGGGGGGGATTTGGTTGTGTGTGTGTGTGTGTGTGTGTGTGTGTGTGTGCGCGCGTGTGTGTGTGTGTGTGTGTGTGTGTGTGTGTGTGTGTGTGTGTGTGTGTGTGTGTGTGTGTGTGTGTGTGTGTGTGTGTGTGTGTGTGTGTGTGTGTGTGTGTGTGTGTGTGTGGATCTAATAACAGTACTGTTCTTTTTCAAGAGGCACATTGAAGGTCTATCCTTTTGTTCAAACTGTGCATCAGGCACGTGCACACATAGACATCAAAGGGGGCTTGAGCCCCTGCCCATTTATCCGTCTGTAAAAAGTGACCTCTCCAGACCATGAATGCAGTTTTTACTATGGTGAAAGAAATACAAATGGTCTCTTTCCATGCCATACCTGAAGGCTGCATTCATACCTGCCTTGTCCAAACTCTCCTGAACTTGAATGCAGCATCTTATGTTGAAAGAATTGCCCTCTCGTGTAGAAATCTATGCCGTTACGCCACATTACAGTATTGACTTGATTATGCTTAGTTCAGTGTGGTATCAAGCACCAGAAATAGCCGACACGCTTGGAGGTCTGCTATTTTCACCAAAAGGCCCTTTTTAGAAATGTCAGACCCTGCCTCTCTAACATTCTCTTGCACGTCCCTGCTGTGCATAACATATGGAACACACTTTTCGCCACTCAGCCACACACATCCACATACATCCAAACACCCCTCTGGTGAATTGTGCGCCAATTTCTCCATGTGAATCCCTTCAGGATGTAATCCAGAGGCAGCTGGAGGGCTGTGAGTTGATGACAGACCCGGGGCTCAATCATATTCACTCCACTTAATGTGGTTTCACTTGGGCCTCTGCTAGCCAGATAGAACCTCCCCGCTGTTAACCTGATGTGGCTGGCTTATCTATAGCTCTCATCAGGGGTGTCACACCAAATTCTGGGCCCTGGGTACAAGGATTCACTGCTGGCTCCCCATGAAGGGGGAGGAGGGGGTTTAACCCATTTAGTCTGGGAACGCATTGTTACGCATTATTCTGTGCTTTAACTATTGAAAAATAGCAGGTATACAAGCTCACAGTGCGGCACCGAGTGCCGCGCTGCGAGCTTGTAGATTTGCTATTTTAGAAAAATTGTGCAAGTCTTTGAAAAACCTATGTTTCTATGTCAGTGGTGCTCAAACCTTTTCATGTTAAGGACCCCCAAAATGATATGTATTTGGCCACGGACCCCCATCTCAAAATATTCAGTTCCAGGGACCCACAAGAAGCAAAATTTGATGTTCGCTTAAAACCTACGTAATATTCAAAGATTTGTACACATTTTCACGACGTTTAAAAAATAGCAGATCTACAAGCTGGCAGCGCGGCACTCGGTGCTGCGCTGTGAGCTTGTATATCTGCTATTTTTCAATAGCTAAAGTATAAAATAATGAAGGCCCCTCCACCTTGGACCCTATTAACTCAGTCCCACTTTTCCCCCCCTTGTGACGCCCCTGGCTCACATGTCACCTGCACATGACTCTTCTGTGTCATCGTAACCAATAGACTGTCATCATCATCATCATCATTATCACCCATGTCACGCTTATACCCTCACCATCACAACCGACATCATCGCCATCGCCATCATCTTCCCAAAATGAGCAGATTGCAGCGCTGTTAGAATGAGAGTGGGGAAATGGAGAAGGCGGCGCGTATCTCAGCATGGTGCCAACCTGCCCGGTGTGACGGCTGCCCCCCTACAGAGGCACAGAGATGATGGCGCGCTTGATTCAGACACTGACAAATGAATGTTACTGTCGGTACTGCAGCAATGCAGTTGTATCCAGCGTATTTTCACACTGTTTATTGTAATTTTACACCAGGCCACACCCTTCAAAACCAATAGGCTTGTTAAATCGACATGGTAGAATAATGTGTACGGTCATGATGCTAAGATCATACAAACTATAGATTATTATTATTATTATTATTTATTTCTTTGATGTTAAAAAATATACAGTATATTCATGTAAAATGTGGAAGAAACCTAGTTGTGTATGTCTGGGCTATGTCTCCTACTGTATGTCTGTTCTATCTCTGTCTTATGTCTATCCTATGTCTGTCCTGTTTTTGTCCTATATTTCTCTCCTATGTTCCGTCCTATACAGTATGTCTTGGTCCTATGTCCCTGTCCTATGCCTCTATCCTACTGTATGTCCCTATCTCATGTCTCAGTCATATGTCCTGTGTTTGTGTCTATATATCTCTGTTCTGTTCTGTATATCTTGGCATATGCCTCTGTCCTATGTCTCTGCAGGCACGTGCACACATAGACATCAAAGGGGGCTTGAGCCCCTGCCCTTTTATCACTCTGTAAAAAGTGGCCTCTCCAGACCATGAATGCAGTTTTTACTATGGTGAAAGAAATGCAAATGCCCTCTTTCCATACCTGAAGGCAGCATTCAAGAGAATTGCGTTGTCCAAAGTCTCCTGAACTTGAATGCATCATCTTATGTTGAAGGAATTGCCCTCACTTGTGTAGAAATCCATGCCATATGCCACATCTCCAGTATTGCCTTTTTTATGCTTAGTTTAGTGTGGTATCACATACTGAAAATAGCCGATGCTATTTTCAATATTTTCACCAAAAGGCCCTTTTAGACATTTCAGCCCCTGCCTCTCTAACATTCTCTGCATGTCCCTGTGTCTCTGTACCTTCTCTATATGCTCCAACGGTTCCCAATTCTCCGACCATGCACACATTCTATTTGTTGAATATGAGCACACATGATTCTGCACTGTCGTACCTCTCGCACTCACCTCGCACTTTTAACCTTCCATCACGTATTCTCAACAGTTGCACGGTGGCTGCCCTCCACGTTCATGTTGTGCATGTTGTGTCAGAGATAACGGGGGAAGAGACGGTCATGCACACGCGGCGGCTGGAATGCATGCGGGGCACGTACACTAGACATACACAAACTCGCAGCCTCCTGCACAGAGAGATCCTAATCAGCGGTTAAAAGGCTGCGAATGAAGACGTGTTGAGTAACACTCGCACACACAGTGCTCGAGTGCTCCTTTGTGCCGCCGTGAGCAAATCGATTTTTTTGTGTTTTTTCTTTTTTCATTGTCACGCATAAAGATGACACATTAATGCCGTAATCTGGCGGGACAATATGATGAGGCAATTAGCCACGCAGGATACGGGCTGTTGTTATTAAAAGTTTGCCTTGCAATAGGAGCCTCCCTGAAGATCTCTATGTTGGCGTCTAGAGTGTTGCATATTATTATGTTTGCTTTAGGTCTGTCCTGGTATTCATCCAGGCAGATGTTCAGGTAGGCTGAGGAATAATGTATTAATTTATTTTATTCAATTTGATTTCTTTTTTATTTAATAATCTGCAGCATTTGAAGCATGGAGATGTAAGTAAGTAGTAAGTAAGCCCTCGACTGCTCAGTGCTCATCTTTTCATTGCAGAGAACTACCAGTGCACATTTCAGCTGCATTCAAGGCAGTGTCAAAATAGAGGCATAGTGCTAGAAACACTCCCAGTCTCCCACAGGGCAATATTTCCCAAAAATAACTAACCAAGCACAGTACCCTGTTGTTGCCATAGATACTCTTAAATGTGCTTAAATGTGTCTGATGAATCTACACAGAAAACTGTAAATTAGCACAAACTTAATGTACTGAGAATAGCGTGTTATATATCTTACTCTTTCTTTTTCATTTGTTCTTGCTTTTCCAAAACATGTGCTGTTGGTGGCTGGAGTGCATGCAGGAATGTAATTGTGTGCTGGTCTGTTGCTTGGTATTGTGACTTGTTTACTGACTCAAAGAAATGACCAGAATATGTTGCACACAACCCTGTGTGCTCTTGTCGTGATCCTATTTTATATTTATTTTACCCACATCAGTTGGCAGCATGTAAATCTTTTCTGGCATTTATGTTGACCCTTATCTCCCAGACTTTCTCACAAGCATTGTCAGTGAGTTGGTGAGCATGCAGGTATAATACCAGGGTTCCAGTCAGTGTATGTTCCCTCCTGACTCTGAGATACAACAGCATGTTTCTACATCTCCACACCTCCCCCTCACAACCTCACGCTGAACAGAGAAGAAAAATCAAACCCAAGTTTGAAGTGAGCGGTGGTGCGCGTGTGTGTGTGTGTGTGTGTGTGTGTGTGTGTGTGTGTGTGTGTGTGTGTGTGTGTGTGTGTGTGTATGTGTGTGTGTATGTGTGTGTGTGTGTGTGTGTGTGTGTGTGTGTGTGTGTGTGTGTGTGTGTGTGTGTGTGTGCGTGCGTGTGCGTGTGCACGTGCGTGCGTGCGTGCCTGGCCGTGTGTGTGTAGCTGTTCATTTCAGGGTTGCGCGCATGCGTGTTAAATCTATTCTATGTGTTCTAGATCTATAAAGTCTATGTGTTGTAGATCTATATTTTTAAATTCTATTTGTTCTAGATCTATGAATTCTGTGTTCTATATCTGCACGCGCGCACATGTGTGTGTGTGTGTGTGTGTGTGTGTGTGTGTGTGTGTGTGTGTGTGTGTGAGAGAGAGAGTGTGTGTGTGAGAGAGAGAGAGAGAGAGAGTGTGTGTGTGTGAGAGAGTGTGTGAGAGTGTGCGTGCATGCATTTTTCTTTTGGAGATGCCAGATAGGAAATATCGGAGGAGGTTCGCAAGCAAGCCTTACCTGCTGTGTTAATTTAGACTAATATATTTAGAGTACAGGTATATGCAAAACTACACAGTGAAATCTGAAGTGTTAAATTAAACTCGGAAAGTGTAAAAATGGACCTGTTGTGCGGGTCCATTTTGACACTTTTCAGCGTCTACATTACAATACTGTCTGTGTCTGTATTGCACCTCCTTCAAAACGGTACGAGAAATTGAAAAAAATGAAATGATGAGGGCAACGTTATTGCTGTGCGTATCTCATGAAGAAGGCTCTTCTGGCTAACAGGGGACTCCCAGCCGTGGCACATCTGCTTCCCTCGCGGGTGGAAAGGGGACCCACGGGCCCCGACAGGCACGGCCACGGGGTCGTTCATCTGGCAGCTCCGTGGCCAACGCTCCACGCGGAAACGTTCCCCTCCGTGTCCTCTTTGTGCGGCTCAGTGACGCTGGCAGGATCCTGGCGCAGTCCGTGGACTTCCACTGAGAGCTCTCTATGGTCAGCCTGAATGGTTCACTGATGAGGAATGGAGATCACTTCAGGCCCCACTGTGTTCTTCCAAGGCCTACAGTGGTTTTCAAACTTTTTGTGTGTGTCGTCCCCCCCACCACCACCACCCCTCAGGGGAACAGATTTTTGTTCTAAATGGAATTTTTCCCGTGACCCACAACTGATTTTGTGGGCTGATGTGCATGCTAATCTCCCCAATATGTGCTCTGTTTCTGTGGTCCCTATAACCTGTTTATGCCATCTAGTATTCTGAAGAAAGCATAACCCTGTACGTCGGCTTTTAAGCGGCCGCGACTCCGGGGCCCTCAGACATAATGGTCGTATCCTATTGCACTGGACGCTTTGTGATCGGATATTTCTCAAGGACGATCGGCGGCGAGACATTTGCATTCCCACCCGCCCCCCTCCCTCCCTCCCCCCATGCCGTCCTACAACTCTCAGTCCCACATTACATTAACACTTATAACCTTCCCCTGTCTGTCTCGCTATTAAAGGGGACTCTACTTTCAGTCTTTCCTGTCTGTCATCCAGGGAGAGAAAAGGGGGGGGGCCACACAGGGTGAATGTGCACATAGATGTGCTTAAAGCCCACATACACATGCACACACACAGTGCAACTGCAACATGCACTTACATATCGTCACTGTCGGGCAGAAACCTTGTATCTCCAAGTTTCAAATTTGCTTATTTTTTTTGCAAAGAAAAGCCCTGCTTCATCATACAAGGCCGTTGCACAAAAGTAGTGAAAACAGCCGATCTACAAGCACACAACGCCTCGCACTCGGCTGTTTTCACGAGTTTAGATCATTCTTAAAATGATAAATACATAACAAACGGTTTTGGACATACAAGGTTTCCACCCGACAATGACGATATGCATACACACAGCTAATGGACATGGACGACTGCACACAAAGGCGTACATGCATCCTGTACAAACACAGGGGTGTGTACTGCAGACCTCTTGTGTAGCGGGTCATTAATGCAGCCTCACACAGATCCGGTGTCTTTCAGTCTCACCACCGCCAACCTTCGTGTCCAAAGGCTCTCTCTCTCTCTCTCTATCCGTGTTCTCTTGCTACCTGGAGATCACGTTGTCAATGCTCTTTGTGTTCACAGAATGCGTGGTTGACAGCGAGAGGAAAAGGGGCGAGGAGGTGGAGTGATGTCTATACCTTATTGAGACATTAGAGTTGACAGGAGCAAATCTCTATTGTCTGGCTCAATGTAATGGTCAGCAAAGCTGCTGAGAGTGTGTGATGTAAATACATATGTGTGTGCACGTTTGTGCATCCATGTGGGACCATGTGGGTGGCTGGCTTCATGGGGTGGAGTTCACACCTGCAGTGAGAGGCGTTAAGTCAGTGGTTCCCAAACAGTTCAGGTCGAGACCCAAAAGAGAGATTTGCTGTTTGCCCAGGACCCAAACTAGTGAAAATAGCAGATCTACCCGTGCACAATGCGTCGCTTCTCGGTTATTTTCACTACTTCTTATTTTTAATTTATGGAATTTCATAGATTTGTTTGTTTATTTTCAAATGTATAAAATTATTTTAAAAAGAGAAACAAAAAAAAGACATGGATATATATCTTTTAATGTAGGAAAAGAAAATAGGACTTTTACTCGAGTCATCATGACCCATGAAAATAGGTCTGTGACCCACAATGGGTCCCGACCCACTGTTTGGGAAAAATCTTTAAGAGCCTCTTTCTGAGGATCGCTTCAACAGTTTTAAACTTTCAACTATGACATCATTTTGAGAGCTTACATTCTGCACATTCATAATCTGTAAAAAGCTGAAAAGTCCCTTTAGCCTATATATTTGAGGCCCAAAACACTGGACACTGTCACAGAATGTTAGTGAGTGTTGTATGTTTATTGAAAGGCAGGGCAAGTTTATTTGCATAGCACATTTCAACAGCGAGGCAGTTTAAAGTCCTGGGACAAAATACTAAAGAAAAACATTGAAAAGGGACTCTTAAATACTATTAAAAATTGTTATTAACAACAAGTCAAGATAACAGAAAGTTAGACGGATAAATTATGACTATAAAGTTATAGAAATGAATCAAAAGGCTTTGGCTGTAGCGGATCTGCATGCCGTTTTCTGGGAGATTGTTACAGAAATGTGGGGCTTAAGAACGGAGCGCTGCTTCTCCGAGTTTAGTTTTTGACTCTGGGGACAGAAAGCAGACCTGTCCCAGATGACCTGAGAGGTCTAGATTGTTCATAACATAGCAGAAGTTCAACATTTTATTTTGGCCCTATTCATTATTATACATTATAAATGTACAGCAGTGTTTTGAAATAGATTCTTTGACAGACAGGAGGATCTGAACTGCAGGCATATGCTCCACTCTCCTGGTCTTAGGTGAGGACTTGTGCAGCAGCATTACGAATCCACTGCAGTGCAGCTGTCTGATCGATTTTTAGGGAGATCTGTAAAGACACCATTAGAGTAGTCGAGTCTGCTTAAGATAAATGCATGTACAAGTTTTCGCAAATTCCACAGAGACATACAGTTAAGTCCTTTAAAGTCCTTTTAAATCCATACGTTTTATGTCCGTAACGGACATAAAATGGACAAAGAAACCCCACAAAACTTTGTTCCTCCCAATGGAGAGAGGTAAAGGCAATGGTGTCTAAACTTAACTACAAGAAAGATGGAGGTGCATCTAGTGTCAAATCCAGTGCGCTGTCTGCTTCCAATAACTTTATTGTCATGCATAGGACCACAATGCAAACAAGTCCTCTGAACTTTTTGGTGTTATCCTTTTAGAATTGTAGTCCTGAAAAGTATCAGTATTCCGATGCTGGCCGCATTAAGGTGGGGGCCGCATGTGGTCCCCGGGCCGCCAGTTGCCCATGTACCGTAGGTTTTACATAGTCAGCCATGGGAGCATGATGTTGAACAGAAGATTCCCCAGAATGGTGCCTTGGGGATCTCCACATGTAATTTCTGTCCGTGTAATCACCTATAGACACAAAGCCCCTGTCCTTTTAAGCAGAATTCAGTCTAGCGCAGCACTGTGCCAGAAAGTCCCATGCACCCAGTTCTCTCAGACCCTGGTGGATACAGAGGTTCAGAGGCTACACTGACACAGGAGGGTTTGTCAGCCTGTCGACAGTACCAAACAACTGTAACGTGTGTCCCTGCCTGCAGTGAAAGCCGATAGCGTCCTGTGGTTAAATCGTTTCACTCTGTGGAAGGTATTGGAAGAAAGAGCAAAGCTACAGTTAAGACTTTAACTTACTGGCAAGGCCACACAGGTGAGCGGAAATCAATCAGGAACACACAGAGATGAACACATCTAGGGGGGGGGGGGGGGGGGGGTTCAGCCAGGTTGCTCGAATTAAAACGTGTTGTCCTGCTTCAGCCTTTAACCGCATTCATCCCAGCGTCCGGTTATTTGGTATTTGGGGGGAACTTTTGACTAAAACAGAACCGTGTTGTCATTTTTGGTGTAGAGGAGATTTGATGTAGAGCAGGGGGTCCGGGACCCTTAGGGGATCCTCAGAGTTACTACAGGGGGTCCTCCAAATCTTTGTGTGATAGAAGCTTTTTTTTCCTTTTCTATATTAACCACTTGAACCCTAGCGTCCATATTCTGAGAACTTTAGCCAAAAATAGCAGATCTACAAGCTCACAATGCCTCGCGCTGCGAGTCGTTGTGAGCTTGTAGATCGGCTATTTTTAGCAAAGAGGTTTCGTGTAGAGGGGGAAAAGAGCATACTAAGTATAGAGTAAGTAAGTTTATTAAGTATTGACGGTTCAAGTGGTTAAATATCTGGAAGCACAGATTTACATGAACCTAGAATACACTGATGCTTGTGCTGTCAAACGATGAAACTATATGGTATCTATGGGTTGTGGGGGGTCCCTGCTTCATCTCTCTCTCGACTAAGGGGTCCTTGGCCTGAAAACTTTGAAGACCCCTGATGTAGAGGGAAGTAGCGGGCCTACTCTGGGGGAAGGGTTCCCAAACCTTTCAGGCCGTGGGGACCTCAAGTACATTGTAGGCATTACATTTAGTTTGACTCGGTTCCACAGATAAATATTGTGAAAATTGCCCGAGCTTGTAGATCGGCTATTTTCACAATGTTTGCCTCTTTCTTTCATAATATTTGACAATTTTGGGAACCACTGCTCTGGGAGACCCCATTAAACTAAGCATATATGGTTTAAGTGGTATAACTTTTTTCATTTGATGCTTATTTTTGGTGAGCAGCAGAGTTGCAGGACCAAGTATACATTTGCCATTTGTTTCGGCACGGTTTCGTGTGAGAGAAAAAGAGTGCATTGAGGTTCTAGCTTGACAAGGAAAGACGGTTATAAGAGAGAAGGGGTCTGAAGCAATAGAAAGTCAAGAGAGAGGGGGGGAGGGGGGGTAGGAACAGAAAATGTCACAGCAGAGAAGAAAGAATGGTGAGATTGTGAGGGATGAGAAGAGAAATGCAATCTGGGCCCAGGCAGAGGTGTAACAGACCAATTTGTTTGTGGTGTAATGGAGAGAAGATGGTCTGGGCTGCTTGATAAGTTGGCCTGGGTTTTTCTGGGCTGAACAAGGGAACAACGGGAGCTTAAGGTAGCAAAGGTAAAGGTGGAACACTGATGTGAGGAATGTGGGGTGGAACAATAGCATTAGTGGACAAAGTACTCAACCACAGTAGTGTCACACTCGTGTCAAAGTATTTAAATAGTCTGGTCAAATATTACTCAAAGTAAAAGCTTCTCTGTCAAATTTGTACTTGAGTTAAAGTACAGGAGTACTTTTAAAAATACATAACTATAAAAAAGTACATGCTTTCAGAAATACTGAAGTATTCCAATCCAAAGTACAAAAAATATAAATAATAGTGAATAGCAGATCTACAAGCTCATAGCAGCTATTCTAGTCAGTTAATTCATGAAGTACTTTTCCCCATTCCTAGAACTGTAGTGGAGTAAAAAGTACAATATTTATTTTGTCTTTGAGATGTAGTAGGAGTGAAAGCCATAAAAAAAAAAAAATGTAAATATTCAAGTAAAGTATAGATATTCAAAAATGTAAAAGTACAGTAGCCTACTCAAGTAAATGTACTTGGTTACTGTCCACTAAGTCTGAAGGAGAGAGAAAAGATGATGATAATGCAGCCGAGTGGTGTAGAACGGGCTACTTTTATGAGACAGGTTTTTATGACATTGTAATTTTATGAGAGTGTGTGGCTAATAATCCATATCAATGTAGCTAATTAAAGATTTTGAGTTCAACTCAAAGGGAAGGATATTGTTAAGACAATTATGTAAAATCCAGTTTTAGTACACAGATGTCCTGCTTTTACATAATATATATAGATGTGCTTTAGATGTTTATGAAATTGAAAACCCTTCCAAATGTAGAACGTAATAAACCATACCACTGAAAACATCAATAAAACGTGTTGTATTAGCGTCTAGTCGGCGACCTGGCCAACTCGGAACAATGTAAATAGGGAATGAATGCCCCGCCCTTTAATGCAAACCCCATTATACCTGTTTTCATGGGACCCGTTTGGACCATCTGTCTGCCTGTGTCCATTTATGCCCATATATGGAGATATCTGTATCTGTCTGTCTGTCTGTCGGTGTCCATTTTATGTCCATATATGGAGATCACTGCAGTTATAGTTCTGGGTCCATTTTATGCCCATATACTGTATGCCCATATATGGAGATATCTGTCTATCTGCGTCCATTTTATGCCCATATATGGAGATCTGTGTATCTGTCTGTCTGTGTCCCTTTTATGCCCGTATTTGGAGATCTTTGTGATTCTGCGTCCATTGTATGCCCATATATGCCATATGGAGATATCTGTTTATCTGCGTCCATTTTATGCCCATATATGAGATCTCTGTCGCTTTTTTAAACAGATGGTCAAAACGGGTCCTATGACAACAGGTATAATGGGGTTTGCATTAAAGGGGGAACCGGCACTGTGTCTGCAACAGTCGGAGGCACAGACAGATATACAGAGATCTCCATAATGGGAATAAAGGGACACAGACAAACAGATGGAGGAGGAGACAAACGTAATGCAAACCCCATTATACCTGTTGTCATAGGACCCGTTTTGACCATCTGTTTGCCTGTGTCCATTTATGCCCATATATGGAGATATCTGTATCTGTCTGTCTGCGTCCACTTTATGCCCATATATGGAGATCTTTGACCATCTGTTTGCCTGTGTCCATTTATGCCCATATATGGAGATATCTGTATCTATCTGTCTGCATCCATTTTATGTCCATATATATATATGTCAATTCTAAAATGACAACACCCCATGAATGCCCCACCCTTTAATGCAAACCCCAATATACCTGTTGTCATAGGACCCGTTTTGACCATCTGTTTGTCTTTGTCCACTTATGCCCATATATGAAGATCTCTGCACACACAGTACCGGTTGCGGAAAACTCTGATGTCAGACATCAGCTCCGCATACAGGCATTCATTTTATTCCCATATATGGAAAACGCGCGTGCCGGTGGGACGAACGGTTCTCGAGATATGCGGGTTACATACATACACACTCACTCACAGAGATTTTTTGTTGACTCATGTGGCGTACGTGATGTCAGAGCCTTTTATGAAGTGATGTCACAATGAGTCAGCGCTTGCGCCGATTTCCTCCGGAACAGCCTGATGTCAACAATCAGCCCGCATAAGGAGATTCCGAACGTTTCGCGCCGGTTCGGGAAAACCGCGCGTCGGGTCGGGTCGAGGCCTGGCACTGCACTCCGTGTCGCGGCGGGGAACGCGCGTGCCGAATCTGAAGCCGGTGGGACGAACGGTTCTCGAGATACGCGGATTACAGACACGCAGAGACTTCTCGCATTTATAGATAGATAATAATTTATATTAATGTATTTCTTTTTTTGTATGAATTATTGATAGACAGGACTCAATTAACAGCTCTCTGTATTTGTTAAGTGAAGAGAAAATATTAGTCCTCTCTCTAGAATTCCTAGAATGCTTAGAATTGTAAGCCAACCATTTTGCTACTTCTGAAATAACTGAAAAGGCTCAGCTTTGTTGTCCGGCATCATACATCTTCATAGTGAATAATTATGTCTGTCAGTCAGCATGAGATGTGGCAGAGAAAAAATAAAATAAAACATGTTGTTTTTATTTTCCTGCGTCAAGGACAATTTATCTCTTAACCATGTGGGATAGCGGATCTGGGCTCTTGACAGCCGACGCCAATTCGGCCAGTCTGGTTTGATTGGCAGTCGGTATAACTGGGGAGGGGTTGGACACCACCATACCAGAGAGGAGGCAGGCCACTGGGTCAGCAGTTGACCGAGCAGGAGAGCAGATGTGGTGGGAGAAGACGGAATGAACATGGACACATGGCGGCAGGGGCGTCACACCAAATTCTGGGCCCTGGGTACAACTTAGGATTCACTGCGGGCCCCCCATGAATGTTAACTATTGAAAAATAGCAGATATACAAGCTCACCAGCGCGGCACCGAGTGCCGCGCTGCAAGCTTGTAGATCTGCTATTTTTGAAAAATTGTGAAAAAGTGTGCAAGAAACCCATGTTTCCATGTCAGTGATGCTCAAACCTTTTCATGTGAACGACCCCCAAAATGATATGAATTTGGCCACGGACCCCCATCTCAAAATATTTAGTTCCAGGGACCCCTCCCCGGAAGCATAATTTGAGTTACAAATGTCCGCTTAAAAAATACATATTCAAAGATTTGCACACATTTTCACGACTTTTCAAAAATAGCAGATCTACAAGCTTGCAGCGCGGCACTCGGTGCCGCGCTGTGAGCTTGTATATCTGCTATTTTTCAATAGCTAAAGTTACTAGGGGCCCTCCACCTTGGGCCCTGGTAACTCAGTCCCACTTTCCTACCCCTTGTGACGCCCCTGCATGGCGGTGAGAGAGAGGGGAGTGTGCCGAGGATGAGGGCAAAGGGGTGAGATGTTCTGAGATCCAGGAGAGACAGGCAGTGGGAGAGGGATGAGAACATGAGCAGTGGTGGAAAGAGTACTCGCACATTATACTCAAGTGAAAGTGACGATACTGCACTGTAGAAATACTCTGTTTGGGTGCCCTCACACTAAAATACCTAGAGTGGAATCCGCCAATGCATTTCAATGAGAATGGAGCGTTTTTTTGCCAGTAGAGGATTTCTGGAGAAAAAAAAACCACTCCATTCTCATTGAAATGCATTGGCGGATTCCACTCTAGTTATTTTGGTGTGTGGGCACCCTTACAAGTAAAAGTCCAGAATTCAAAATGTACTAGAGCAAAAGTATGAAAGTGTTGACATCCAAATGTACTTAAAGTACCAAAAGTAAAAGTAAGAAATGTTTGAAAATAGCCGATTTACAAGCTCACAACGCGTCACAACGCGTCGCATCGCGACGCGTTGTGAGCTTGTAAATCGGCTATTTTCAAATAGCCAAGGTATTAAATAGGGCTAAAGTGGTTTATGTATGTTTTATAACATTATAATTTATATTTGCAATGTAACTAGCAACTAAAGTTTTCAAACAAATGCAGTGGAGTAAAAGTAAAAAATGTGGATCCGAGATGTAGTGGAGTAGAAGTAAAAGTATTGGAAATTGGAAATACTCAAGTAAAGTACAAATACCTCAAAATTGTACTTAAGTACATTACTTAAGTAAATGTACTTAGTTACTTTACACCACTGAACATGGGAGCGTAGAGGGAGAAAAGGATGAAGAGAGCAGAGGAGCCTGCTGATCCACAGGTTTGACCTTGCACACAGTATTTTGCCACACAGTGTGCGTGCCTGCGTGCGTGAGAGTTTTATTTATTTATTCCACCATGGCCAGGCTGTGTCTTAGTTACCAGGCTGGGTCATGGGCACAAACACACTACTACTCCATCAGTTACACAGCAAACAACATCTCTCTGGTTTCTCATTACCCAATAGACAAGTTTGACTGTACTGTACATCTTTTGACATGTTACAGTGTAAATCAGTTCGTCTGTTGTATAAGCTACAAAGAACTGTTGTAGCTTATGCTTTGTGTTAGGCTGTGATATTTACTGTACACTACAGTATAGTGCTGAATATCAATCTTCACCCTAAAGATACAATACTTTAATTGACTATGTTTATAGACCGAATCCTTAAGGCATAATTAGGAAGTGGAAAGGCATTAGTACAGGATCTAATTATTCAGTTGCATCTGGAAAATAAGGTCAAATATATATGGGAGCCCATTGTCATCACTCAATCCAACTAGAAATGCACAGAATCTCTGTCTGTCCATCTGTATCTTGAGAATCATCCGGCTGTCCGACTTCAAACTCTGCGTGTCCGAGGGAGTGAGATATATATACTTTATGGAGATCCCCATATCCCCTGATATGATCATATGGACATATAATGTACTGATGACATACGATATCTAGCCTGGATCCAGCCTGTTTGCTCCGTTCCACATTTTGTATTGTCGTAGAGACAATACAAAATGTGGAACGGAGCAAACAGGCTGGATCCAGGCTAGCCTGACTGTCTCTGACTGTAGAGACAATACAAAATGTGGAACGGAGCAAACAGGCTGGATCCAGGCTATACGATCTCCATATACAGTAGTGGCATAAAAGGGACTAGAACAGACAGATACATAGATCTCCATATTCTGTATGTCCATAAAAGGAACACAGGCAGACAAACAGAGATCTGCATACAGTCTGGGCACAAAACACAGACAGTCAGACGGGTACAATGGGTACTCTGACAACGGTCAAAGGGTATGGCATAACCGTGGGGCATGTATTTCCAATTTGCATCGTTCCATTATGATAGCAATGATTTCTATAGTGTTTGTTCAGTAACGGGTCACCGTGTCTCTTAAGCTCTTTAGTAAGCTGAAGATATTCAGGTTGGGATACCTGGGATATCCCAGGGTGGGATTCTTTTATCCAAACTCCATATAGAGGCAGTTCTTACCAGACATCTTTGCCTCGTTTATCAACTTCTGTTTATTGTGTTCCAGTTCCAATTTTGTCTCCTCATTAATTTTTTTATGACTTCAAATTCCACTTGTTTGTCTAGTGTCCTTGTATGAATTATCTCTCGTGATTGGATATAAAATTGGTATTACTATCTGGAAATGTATTTTCTGTTACTACTACTAAAATCACACCAGTGTGAACTGAGCGGTGGTCGTGGAGGCTGTGCAACAGCAAAACAAATATATAATAATAATAATAATTATAATAAAAAAGATAAAAAAAATATTTAAAAAAAAAATAATAATAAAAAAAAAAAAATATATATATATATATATATATATATATATATATATATATATATATATATATATATCAAAAAGCTGGAGATATGGGAATCATGGAGTGTGGATACACCTGCTACAAACTACTGAACAAACACTCATATAAGCTATTTTATTTAACAAAACATGTCACACCTTTTAAATATGAGATACTGTAGGTAATAATATAATAACAGAATAGTATTCTGAGAACATTCTCAAAATATATTTCAGAGAGAATTCTTAGTGAGAATTGAGTGGTTTGAACTTGAGAAATAATGCCTTTTCAATTTTATTCAGTGGTGGAATGCGCTTCCTCATAAAGTCATATATTATATCATAAAAAACAAACATTGTCGTATGTACATGAGTTATTCTAGGCAAGAAGTCCCTTTATCAAATTGTTAAGCCTAGTGACGGCTGGCTTATGTAACCCAATAAGTAGAGTACACTATAGTGCAGCGCTACTCAACCCGCGGCCCGCGGGCCGCATGCGGCCCTTTCCGCATGTCTGTGCGGCCCGTCATGATCTAATAAAAATATAGTTTTTCTATCGAGTGAACGCAGCATTTCTCAGTGTGTATCGGTACAAATTGACGGCTGAAATCATGATGTATCATTCGCTGAGTGTCTGGATCGGTAAACTCCACGGCTGTATCGTTTTTTTCATGTAGTATTTCATTCTATCCTATGTTTCCGAGGCACATTGAATGCACCATCTCAGCCCCCTCCCCAAAAGCCAATCTTTAACGCGAGTCGCCACAGTGACAGCACTCGGTCTCGGACATTCATTCTGCAGGCAGGCAGACAGTGCAGATTGAAGTGCACACAGACGAACTAGCTATGCAGCAGCAGCCGCACAGGTTAAAAATGCAAGATTAGCAGTACAGTAATTAGCGTTATAATAACATCCATGATTGTCCGCTGCGCTGATTGTTGTCACAGAGTAGCACAGCTGAGTGTAATCAACGGCCGTTTCTTGGCGAATCTCCGATGGTATTGATTGAGATCATTTTGTTAAAGAAAGCTTCTGCGCTATGTATATCTGCACACACAAAACAACAATGTTGCTGGGTGTTGTAGGACTACTACTTGCGTTTAAAACAAAGTAGTTTTCACTGTTTTACAACTTTCCTGTTGAGTGTTGATGCAATGGTGCAACTCTCTCTTTCTCTGCTGCTGTTCTGTTCTGGGAAAGAAGCCTAATTTATACTTAGCAGTACAAGGGTGTCGCACCTAAGATAGGAGACCTACAAACTCACAACGCGTCGTGGATGCGACGCGCTGTGAGCTTGTAGGTCTATGTTTTTAAAACATTTTTGGCTAAAATGGCATAATCTTGGATATTATTATAATATAACAAACCAGGGAGTTGTTTTTCAGGTGAAGGACCCCTTAGCTGAGAGAGATATAAAGCAGGGACCCTCAGGCTAGGTATTATAGCCTACTGTAGGCTATTATATAAAACTGTATCACACAAATATTTGGCAGCCCCCCCTGTAATAACCTGAGGATTGGGGTCCCTAACCCCCAGTTGAAGACATGTACTAATAATGATATAGGCCTACTATATGATTAGTAATCAAACAATTCTACAATAGCAGCAGTTGGGTTGTTAGACCCAAAATGTGGCTGTTTTCTGTGTGTTTCCTTAATTATTAGACAAATTATTAGACAAAATCATTGTAAACGTTCAAAATGGGACCGTCATTTTTAGCTTGCGGCCCTTTGACTTTTGGCATTTTGCTGAGTGGCCCCTGAGCCATCTTAAGTTGAGTAGCCCTGCTATAGTGACTCGAGCTGGTTGTGCTTTCTATCAGAAAGGCCATGATACATGAGGTAATGGAGGAGGGCAATTCTGTGTTAAGCACTGTTTTGAGTTGGCAAGTAGAGTCAAATCAATGAGGGTAACAGAGTGGGCTGTGCAAAACAAAAGTGCAAGTGGGAAAAAACAACTGCCGGACATAATTGTTGCTAAATTCGCCCATCTACTTAGCCTGGAAATATTGCCCGTGTATCAAGGCTGCAGCCACCGCGCAACATATTGACCACTGCTTGATTAATGACAGCCATTCTTCCCACCGCGCCGATCTGTCATCCTCAGGTAATCACCGCCTCACCGGCCCATCTGTCTGCTCCACTTCCAAATCACACCGTCCTACCTGCCAACCTGTCTGCAATGAGAGACCCGCTAATGATCTGATCTGCCCTTGTTTCTCGGTGTAAAAATAGTCTGATACGTAATTAACATCATCGCTCATAACAGCTCCAATAACGGAGTGTCTGAGGAGGGAGCGGATGAGCGATGAGTGTTGGGATCCTCTGACAGCGGCCAACCCTGTCCGAGGCCGTGGACCGCTCTGTCATCCCATCCTGCACTTTGTGCGTGTGTGTGTGTGTGTGAGTGTGTGTGTGTGTGTGTGTGTGTGTGTGTGTGTGTGTGTGTGTGTGTGTGTGTGTGTGTGTGTGTGTGTGTGTGTGTGTGTGTGTCTGTGTGCGCGGGAAGGCTGCCAAACGCTGCCACGCCTCTTTATTTGTGTTGTGCATTTTAGCGCCTGAGCTGTTGGTGTGTATTTATAGTTTTATACAACCTCCTCGCCCTACCGCAGCCCCTTCTTATTTATCCCTGTGACTTACCCTGTTCTCTCCATCCTCTAGTCTAGTCTATAGTCTGCAAAGGTGGATTCTTTTGTATCCCCCATTAGAAATTTCTTCTGCTTTGCAATGTCTTCATCACCTTTTCCTCCTTATATCTCTGTATCCTCTCTTCTACAGCTATCAACCTCTCTTGCCTATATTAACCTCTCTTTTCCAGTAGTCTCTCTCCATCCCTCTCTCTCTCTTTCTTCCTGAATCCCATATTTGCCTCTCCAGACAGACTTAGCTGGCCAGTAATCTGTCTAGGTGCAGAGGTTGGGGAGTTCACTGTGCTGTGTGTGAACAGAGCCAACCGGGCCCTTTGCACAAGAATCTGTCCAGTCTGGTTTCCACCAGCGGGCCAAATGGGGCTTGCCTTGGGTTCACTCATTATTTGCCACTCAGCCGAACCCCCCCCCCCCAAAAAATAGCATTAGTGTGATTGTATTCGTACGCCCGTTGTTGCCAACAGAGATGACTTGTCGAGCTGCGTTGACATTTCCAGTAAAGTGAATGAACAGTGTTTTCAGTCTCTCGTTATAAACATCGAGGGCCGATTCTTGAGGCTGACAAGGCCCCACTTGGCCCTGTGGTGGAAAACTACCCCCCCCCCCCCCCCCACTCCACTCCAGGGACGTGCAGAGAATTCTAGAGAGGCAGGGGCTGAAATATCTAAAAGGGCCTTTTGTTGTAAATATAGAAAATAGCAGACCTCCAAGCTCACAACGCGTCGCAGAGCTTGGAGGTCTGCTATTTTCTATATTTTCAACAAAAGGCCCTTTTAGACAGCCCCTGCCTCTCTAAAATACAGGTATTTTCAGTACTAGATACCACACTAAACTAAGTATAAAAAAGGCAATGTGGCGTACAGCATGGATTTCTACACAGAGTGGGCAATTCTTTCAACATGAGATGCTGCATTCAAGTTCAGGAGAGTTTGGACAGGGCAATTATCTTGAACTAGTCCTTACCCGTTCAAAGATATGAGCTCCGAAATGATGTGCAGTGTGTGGGTTATGGGATGTGCACTGTGCACACGGTATATGAGGGATGGAAAGTAACTTTAACTGGTACTTGCATGATAATATGTAGGAGCATCAATGTAAGAAATACCCGTTTCGTTTAATGGCTATGTGTGTGTGTGTGTGTGTGTGTGTGTGTGTGTGTGTGCAGCGGTTTGGACCGTGAGACCATCCGCAGAGTAGTCTGTGTTTCTTTTTGAGAGGGTCGGTCCGCCTGAAAAACGCGTTTTGGAACGAAACGGTTACGTTTTGCGCGTTTGTGACGCCCTCTACGGGTGGAATTGGAAATGCTTCTGGGGATTCGTTGAGTAAGCCACCCGCAACTTGTGGCAGAAATTCAGTGTTTACTCGACGTTTTGTTTGTGATTTATGGCTATTGTTTGCAAAACGGGCCCCTCCCGCTAACTTTGGAAGCCCGTTACGAACGAACGGTATAGACTATCAAAATATCCCTTGACTATGTTCATTGCATGGGTTCAGAGATCATGTGTACCCATTTTCGTGACATTTGAAGAAAATATGTAGGAAAAGGAGCAAAAAGTGTGTTTTGGAGAAAATTCAAAATGGCGGAAAATCTATCCTGACGCAAATGGGCGGGGCCTATATGGGGAGATGCGTATTGACCCAAGGAATCCAGGGAAAAAGGAATTTTAATTTTCCGACCTACGGTTCAAGAGTTACAGGCCGAAACGTAAAGTGGACTGTTATAGCGCCACCATGAGGCCAACTGACAAAGTTATTTTTTATTTAATCCTTGATATCATGATAAATCTCCTCTCAGAGTTTTGTAAGTGTAGCCCCTATGGTTTGTGAGAAAAAAAATATTGAATGTGAGTTTTTGCGATTCCCATTATAAGTCAATGGGAAAAATTAATTCACTAATAAATTAATATCAATTAAACGATTTGTGAAAGTGAAAAAAGGGCTTCACAGTTATGTCAGGTGTGTTCATATGCTATTGGTGATGCGATTTCAGATCAATTGCTCCAGCCACTGAGGAGAAACGCTGTGACAGACACTCACTCAGACAGACACTCACTCACTCACTCAGACAGACAGACATTCGCTAAATTATATGTTAGATGCTGCCTTCAGGTATGACATGGAAACTGGAAAGCGGGTCATTTGCATTTCTTTCACCACAGTAAAAACTGCATTCATGGTCTTGAGAGGAGAGGACGGGACAGGTAAAAGGGCAGGGGCTCAAGCCCCCTTTGATGTCTTATGTGTGCACGTGCCTGCTCCACTCCACTCCCCCGCCCCCCCCCCCATCATCGGGGTCCACTCTGCCCTGCTGATAGTACTCCAGCGAGTCCCTCACAGTTCCACTTAGCGGAGAGCCTTCCCAGAATGGAGCCGTTACAATGGAGCAGTGACCTGGCATTCCACCACCGAGGAGCAACTGCCAAGCTCGCTGATTGAAACCTCCCCTCAGCCAGTGTTCTGTCCACCCGCCCGCCTCTCCCCTCCTCCATCCTCCTCCCTCCCCATGCTCTTCACCCCTTCTCCTAGTCCTACCCCCACCGCTCCCACCTTTCTGCTTACCCGGGAGGCGCAAATAGGTATAGGAAAGTCAGAGAGAGAGAGAGAGAGAGAGAGAGAGAGAGAGAGGGAGCTCTCCATCAGGATGCGAGTAGTGCTTGGCGCATCCGAACACACAAACAAGCCAGTCTGCCGGAGAGTTTGGCACACGTTGTTGACCTGACCTTAAGGTCCAGAGTTCACACCACCTCTGACATACTGCAGCCCTGCTCGCACAACTCTAAAACTTTACGCTCACCTCCTTAAGGCCCTGGTGGAGAATACTGATAAGAATCAACAACAATGGTATGGCATCAGAATGCCACCGATTCTCTGTTTGGGAAAAACATAGAGACAGAGAGCTAAGTGGTACATTCCTGTTATTTGCAACCGCCTCCATCTTGTCCCCACTGTCGCAATTATAATTTCACTATCAGTTGCGCTCGAAGTCTCTGAAAGATTAGTATGCCGTCCCACAGTTACAGAGCTCTCGCTTCTCACCGAAACCAAACTGCAAAGGCAACAAACAACATCAGGCGATATTCTGCTGTCTGGTTCAGTTCCACAGTTGACTTGTCTGTAAGCACTTTAGGTAGACTCGTCTCTTGCCAAGTAAACAAGCCTATTGTGGGTAGGCGTGTGACCTCAGCCCATTTAACAATGGCTTCCCTGTTTTGGGAATGTCATTATAGACATTTAAAATAATTTCAAAACTTTTAAAACTGATCTTGGCTATTCTTCACTATTATTGTCCAATGACGTACTGTATATAGGGCTTAAGTAGGCTTAATCCAGCCGGCCAGCTGCTCTGACAGCCATTGTTACAAATGTCCTCATTTTGGAGTGAGGTTGACCTCATCTTATCAAGTCTGTATTTGGTAGCGTATGACTAATATGAGTCCTGAGAAAACTGAGTGTACCACCAGCTCACTCACAGAGTGATTTCCTCAAACGTGGATACGTCGTCAGAAAAAAAAGAAGGGAATTCTAGTTTGTTGTTCTTGGCTCTGAAAAGCCCTTCCAGGGGCTGCAGGATGTTGAAGAGGTCAGTGCTGAAAGGCCTGAGAGCCGCTTCTATGGCCCTCACCAGGGGTGTCGCACCAAATTCTGGGCCCTGGCCTGCATACAAGGATTCACTGCCTTATTTTGTGCTTTAACTATTGAAAAATAGCAGATGTACAAGCTCACAGCGCGGCACCGAGTGCCGCGCTGCAAGCTTGTAGGTCTGCTATTTTTGAAAAATCGTGAAAATTAGTTCAAGTCTTTTTGAAACATAGGTTTTTTGAAAAACCTATGTTTCTATGTCAGTGGTGCTCAAACCTTTTCATGTGAAGGACCCCCCAAAATGATATGTATTTGGCCACGGACCCCCATCTCAAAATATTTAGTTCCAGGGGACTGCCCAGAAGCAATATACTGTATGAGTTACAAATGTTCGCTTAAAAAAATACAAATATTTGCACACATTTTCATGACTTTTCAAAAAATAGCAGATCTACAAGCTTGCAGCGTGGCACTCTGTGCCGCGCTGTGAGCTTGTATATCTGCTATTTTTCAATAGCTAAAGTATAAAATAATTCCAGGCCCCTCCACCTTGGGCCCTAGTAACTCAGTCCCACTTCTCCCCCCCTTGTGACGCCCCTGACTCTCACCAACATGAACCACCACCACACCGTGTTGGAGTGGTTGGCACGGTGCAGGCGAGCTCGCCACTCTGGGGGCTCTTCACAATGTTTCACTGCACCCATGTTAAAAAACTGACTGGCAGCAATTTTGGACTCCGTTATTGAGACTATTGGTACCATTCCCTGTTTTGAACCACTGGTTCAGAAGTATATTAAATGTTGGGTGCCTTGTGGCTCAGCCGGTTAGTGAGTGCAATGACCCAGGTTTTAATCCATCCCACGTCTCCTCTTGCCTGTCTATCCTCCTGCCATTGATTTCACTCTATCACTCTACACTCCCTATATGAAATATATACGAATGCAAAGAATAAAAGGACATTTCTTTCATTTAGTTGGCTTGATGTTTTAGGTAATTTTTTTAGGCCAAGCCATCTAGAAACATGGTCTGTCTGTCTGTTTGTCTGTCTGTAGTGTATTCTTTGAGACACACATGCAGGTATTTCGGGGCTTGGTCGCGTTCCGCCATTGCTTCTCCGGGTGGCTTTTACCATTTGAATTGCATTACGGAACGTAGTGTACGTTTGTTACATTTTATGTGTTTATTTCGTCATACCAGAACATAACAGTGAATTATTGCAAAGCAGGTAATGGCAACAACAACTCTGATCTAGTGAAAAAAAAAATCTAAACTTTCTGCGATTCTGCCAATAATCTTATTTGTTAAACATTGGAGGGGAGTTGACGCTGTTTTTAGATTCTATGTTGTTTTGAACATGAACATACAGAGTACATCCAATTATCACTTTCTGGGGGCGCGTATACATTTACCAGAGTCACAGGTTCAGAAAGTGATACATCCTTGTTCAAGAACGTGTATGTTATAGCTATGGAAACAAAAGACATATTAATTATTGGAGGGAATACAAATGTGATGCTGTGTGACAGAAAAGATACAGCAAGTCTAAAGAGAAGTAAAAATCACATATAACATGAATACAAAGGATAATACAGTATTACAGTATCTATTCCTAGGCTCGGTACAACAGTACTACAACAGTTAACATTCCGTCAGCGTCTGTTTCTCTTCTTTCTTTTCAGTTTTGGAGTTTCAGAGTGGAAAAGCAATCCCGCGCCAGGTTACAGAGCTCTCACAGCAGAAGAAGTGTGGCATATGGATGACGAGCTACCATACCTGCTTCAAATGTGTCTGGCTGTTCAGGTGTGCTGTGCCTTCGTCTGGGTGCAGAGTTTTGTAGTAGTTTTGTCAGCCGAATAAACAATCAAGTTTAAGACCATCTGCCTTGTTAATGGGGGACCAGAGTAGGAGTGGATGCTTTGATGGCAATCTTTGTAACCGTGGACATCTGTCTCTATGTGTGCGCACATGTGTAGCGTCTGTGGCGCGGATTGGTGGTGGAGTGGAGATCCTTCCATCTGTTTGTATTGTCCTCCGCCTTGATTACTCCGCCTCCAGGAAACTTGCATTCTGTGTTGGGATGCACACCCACGCATGCATACCTGCGAGCACACACACACACACACACACACACACACACACACACACACACACACACACACACACACACACACACACACACACACACACACACACACACACACACACACACATGCACTCATGCATGCACACACAATGTTTTGTATGACATTTTTTAGATACCCCTAATTCTAACTCTAACCACAATCTGAATCTTTTCCTAATTGTATGCATAACTCCCCCCTCAAAAAAAGAGGATGGGGATATTTGACCACACACACACACACACACACACACACACACACACACACACACACACACACACACACACACACACACACACACACACACACACACACACACACACACACACACACACACACACACACACACACACACAGACAGTCAGACAGACAGACAGACAGACAGACAGACAGACAGACAGACAGTGACTGTGGTGCACTGGGGTCAGGTCAGAACGTCTACTGTATATCTAAATACGTGAGGTGTACCACAGACAGAGAAGAATGCACAAAAGGACAGTTATTGTTTCGAGAATAGCTTTTGTCTCTCCTTCCTTCCACTCAGCATAAGTGGATTATGGAAAGTTTACTTAACTCTGCGAGTATGTGAGCTGCCTGAAGGGCCACTGGAGAGATTACAGTAAATCTCAATTTAGTTTGTTTGTAATTTCTTCATTTGTGCCCAATTTCTCAAGCACTATAACCTTTCCCTGTGATTCTGTCTGTCTGTCTGTCTGTCTGTCTGTCTGTCTGTCTGTCTGTCTGTCTGTCTGTCTGTCTGTCTGTCTGTCTGTCTGTCTGTCTCTCTGTCTGACTGTCTGACTGTCTACCTTCTCTTTCTCTCTACACTCTTTCTCTGTCTCTCTTTGCTACCTCCCTGGGCTTCATTATAAAACGTCTTTGTTAGTGCTTGTGTGTGTGTGTGTGTGTGTGTGTGTGTGTGTGTGTGTGTGTGTGTGTGTGTGCGCGTGTGCGCGTGCGTGCGTGCGTGCGTGCGTGCGTGCGTGCGTGCGTGCGTGCGTGCGTGCTTGTGCACAGCATGAGCGTTATTCCACGTGTCATGGGTCTTGTCCTATGATGTCAGAGCGGTCGTACTGTGATGTCCCCCAGCCTCAGACACCAGGGAGCTTGGAGACACACGGCAGAGACGAGGGCAAGGGGTTAATCAGCGCATGCAGACACGCTTGCATGCACACATGCACATGCACGCACACACACACACACACACACACACACACACACACACACACACACACACACACACACACACACACACACACACACACACAGAAATTATGAGCACACTTGTGACTGTATACTACTAGGGTGTGTTACGTGATTAAAGTAACACTCCAAATTGTGTAGTGTATATGGGCACAAGTTGTGCCCATGTACAGTAACAATAATTATCATTAAATGTCAGTACTATGACGTCAGAGTGGACGGCGGACAGACAATCGTTAAATTCAATAGTTAGATACAGGATACAGGACACAGTTTACATCCTAATGGGAGGGCGTGCCGCTTCGGACTACAGCCAAGTCACTCCGACTCATAACCATAAACGCCCATATATAGGCATATCACTATGACTCAGACATAACCATAAACAATTAAGGCCCATAGGCATACTGTATATGGAGATCCTGTTGTCCAGAGCCACAGATCCAACCAGCTCTATTTTAGCTGAATGTTTGTCTATTGTGAAATACCCAGAATAGGAACACTAAACTGTAATACAAAACAGAACTCTGAGAGTGTAAAATGTACCCTTATGTTATGGACTAGCCTGGGATCAATGCCATTTTTGGTTCCTGATCCGATCCGGAGCAGAAATAAGTATTTACGTCATCAGGCGACTGGAATCAAGCATGTCGTGAACCTCCAAAACGATTCCCCTAGCTTAAAATGTGTTTAGTTTGGTATAATCGTTTTGTTTCTTTCGGTATAATAATGGCTTGGTATATCCATCCTTTATTCCAACTCGTAGCGCGACTATAGCAAGACTAAACTAATTGATTCGGATTATGTGGGGAACAAAAACATCGCAACGTCAACCGGAACCCACCATCGGAACACACAGCTGTTTTAGAATGAATTGCAGGCTGCTTTCCTCCGTGGAGGTTACTTATGGACCCTTATCAGCCCATTTTACACTGTTCGAGTTAAATTACCACTCCTGATTTCACAGTGCATATGAAAAAGGGTGTGCAAAGTTATTTTATGTGCCTTCATTGAGTTATTTTAAATAGGTCAAGTTTCTGTTGAGTTGAGGGAGTAAATATACAGTGTAATACTTTTGGCTGTTTAGCCTCTGGAGGATCTTTCTCAGCTCATGTAGACAGAGGTCAGAGAGTCAGGTTATTTTTCCTTTCTCGCAACGCTGGTAACATATACACACACGCACCCGTGGAGAGCATATGTGTGAGCACACACACATAGACCCACACACCCTCATATTATAAACAGGCCACGTGTTTTTACCCTG